>NW_027173009.1:0-158168 GCF_018151085.1 Drosophila tropicalis
CGTGGAGGCCATGTCGCTATGGAGGGGCGAGCTGAACGAACTGCAACGAAAGAAATTACGTAGGGGGGAGTGGACTAGTCGATGCCCCTGGAGGAGTGCGCTCAATTCGCCCTAAGCGCCACTTGTTGGAGGGGAGATTATCCTCGGACACGATCACGAGGTCGCCGGTCTGGAGGCTGCGAGTCGGGGATTTCCACTTATTCCGTTTGTGAAGCTCCTTGAGGTACTCACTCTTCCAGCGGCGGCAGAAAGCCTGCTGGATTGCCTTCAGTCGCTGCCATCGGTTGATCATCCTCCAATCAGGAAATGTTCCGGGCTTAGGGCCAGCAGATCCCTCTGGATCCTCGCTCATGGGAGAAATTGGCCTGGAGTTTAGGCACGCTTCTATCCTACACAGGAGAGTGGAGAGTTCCTCGAACGTGCACTTGACAGTGGAAGATGACTTCCTGCTTCCCAAAGTCCTCCCATATGGGGCGCGCTTGGCGTAATGAACTGCCAGGATAAAATGTGCTGGGGAAATGCCTTCATTATATCAAGCTTGGTGGCGTTTGAGGCCCCTACGAAGGTCCTCTCGCAGCAGGTGCTCTCTCGGAATAGCTTGAAGTACTTCCTTCTTATTGGAAGTCCACTTCCGAAGCGGGAGGCCCGCAGATTGGATTCAGATAGGATACACCGCTTGCACGTCTTTTGCCAGTAGTAAAAAGGACTCGGATCGCCAGGAATGGCGCGCAGTTAACCCAAAACGTGACAGTTTGTAGCTCATAATCCTGAATATTGCCGCAGCGGTCTCGGTAGAGGATCCGCTGAAAGGGGGTATGCCTGGGGTCGACGCGGATTTGTCGATACATCTGCGTTATGTCAGCGTTGAAATCGGCCTGAAGAGTAGGGCCGGTGTGCAAGACATTGTTAAGGCTGACGCTTCGTGTGGAGGGGCTCGACGCGTTAAATACCACGCGTACCTTGGCGGTGGTGCTGTCGGGCATAAACACCGAGTGATGGGGGAGATAGAAGTTTTTCCCATCTTGAGGCGGCGTCACCCGAATCATATGACCCAATTCCTCGTACTCTTGAATAATGGCATCGTACTGCGTTTTTAGGACGGGATCCTTGCGAAGGCGTGCTTCATTCCGCAGGAATTGAGCCAGCGCGATCAGTCTTGAGTGGCCCAAGTCGACGCTCATCGGACAGAGTTTGTGCGCGTCCTTTTTTTTTTGTTTTGGAAATGAGAAGTGGACTGTATGGGGACGCAAGAACTTTCTCACTCTGCACCATAGCATTGCGGGAGACTTTTCTCGCGTGTGGCTCGGAAACGAAGCCCTTTTAATGTGGATAGATGCGGAACAATATACGAACGCACGAATGCGGATTGAAAATTACACGTAGACGAAGCGAAATGATTACAAAACAAGTTTATATGGATTCGTAAGTAACGATGGAAGTACGTATAAAACAAAACACGGATGAACTATAAAATAAAGATGTATAGGATAAAAAGAAAATTCGTTTTTATATAAATCTGGATCTGGATATATATACATATGTGCGCAAAATAATGGCCGGAAAAAATTATATATGATTTATAAATATGGACGGATATATATGTAAAGAGGAGATGGGCACACTGATCTGAGATTGCCCCTATTTTGAGAGTCGTGATGGGCACACTGATCTGAGATTGAGAGTGAGAGGCATCTAAGAGAGAGAGTCGAAGGGCAGTCGTCGTCAAGAACGGGCAAGACAAACAATTATTATTCTCAAAGAAATATACATATATATACACCTCAATTTAAACATTTCAGTTAATATTATTATGTACAAAAAACTATTACAAATATAATCTTAACCTCGCATTTGGGGGCTCGCCGGTTTTGTATGTGTAATGTGGAGAAAGTTCTTAGAAAAATGTAAATGCGGTTGTGCTGGAATTTAAAAAAAAACAATAAAGTTGTAAAGTTGTGGTTGATTTTGTAAAAGTTGGTACAAAACATCCAAATAAAAGTTGAAGAATCGATAAAAAAGAATATGGAAGTGAAAGAAGTTAGTGACGTAATGTGGAGAAAGTTCTTAGAATAATATACACATTTACCTTACCCTTATTTTACCTTTAATTAATTAACTAATGATTATTAATAACTCCATAATATTACGTTATTCTCTAAAAAGGGGAGGTGAAAGAAGTTAAACAAAAAGTTCGTAGAATAATATACACATTTACCTTACCCTTATTTTACCTTTAATTAATTAAGTAATGATTATTAATAACTCCATAATATTACGTTATTCTCTAAAAAGGGGAGGTGTAGTATATTCATACAAATAGTCATTCAGTACAATGAGCTCAACTTGTAACACTCTGTTGCAAGTATAAACAATTAAACATATACGCATTAAAATATAAATGTGCACTTGAATATGTTTATATATATACATTGATGTATGTACATAAACATATTCACATAAATGTACAGCTAAGCATGATCAAATATGTATGTACATTTGTATATGCACATACATATATTCACAAAAGCAATGTATGCACAAGCGTAACATGAGCTAGAGCCAGGCCAGCGTGTGAACGCTGACCAAGCACTTTGATGCAAGCGCTCCAACAATATGTATGTATGTACTGACACTCTCCCTCTCTTTTGTAGCTGTCGCATAAGTCGCAGCATAAGAATATATATGTAAACTTAGCTTAAGCAAAATAATAATTTGGAATAAAGAATCATTCTGAAAACGACTATGCATGGACACTGACGTGTTTATCTTGGATATACTATTTTTAATAAAGGAACCCGGTCTTGGCTTATTTAACACAAGTTCTCAATGTACAATTGTAAATCGCTTAAAGAATTAAGAGAGCAATAAGGTGTATTCGAGCATGTAAAAAAATTTGATAATATTGAGAAAAACAATCGAAAAATCACGTCTATTGCAAAAGTGGAAAACATTAAAAAGAAAGAATATTGTGGGTGAGCACAAGCGTAAAGACTGTAATAGTTCGGATAGAAAATGTTTTAGTTGTAATGAAAGTGGACATATTTCAACTAATTGCCCCAGAAAGTTATCAGCTGTTCGTAAAGTAAATATACAAAAACGGGTCAAGTCGGTGTCGTTAAATGGCGTTAATGTTGACGGTTTGATCGATACGGGCTCAGATGTCACTATTGTAAAGAACTCTTTTCTAAAATACTTGGGTAAGATTGATTTAAAAGAAAGTTGCTTAATGCTCTGCGGCCTAGGCAAAAGCCAAACAAAAGCAAAAAGCTTTTTCGAGATAGAAGTCATCGTAGTGGAGAGCAACACTATGGACTGTGACGTTATTTTGGGATACGACTTTGTGGAGAAGTTTAGAGTATCGATTGTTGAGCGTGAATACACATTTATGAGCCTGGTTGAAGACACCAAATCGCTAGAAGAATATGCTGACAATTGGTACAATGTTTTTGACATCACATGTAGTTATTCGGCCCCACCGCAATATCAAAAGCAAGTCGAAGCGTTGATGCAGGATAGCTTTCAGTTGAATGATGCAGAGAAGGTAAATTGTCCTATTGAGTTAAAAATTGTACCAGATGGCGCAATAATCCCATTTAGGCAGTCACCCAGTCGTTTGTCGGCACCAGAAGCGGAAGCGGTTAAAAATCAAGTTGATGAGTGGGAAGAAAACGGAATAGTGCGCAAATCCACTTCGAACGTTGCTAGCAGAGTTGTAGTTGTAAAGAAGAAAGACAATACTCTGCGGGTTTGTGTGGACTACAGGAAGCTAAATAGCATGGTCTCGGAAGACTGCTTTCCAGTTCCTTTAATGGATGAAGTGTTGAGAAATTGCAGGCAGCAAGCTTTTATACGATTATGGATTTGGAAAATGGATTCTTTCATGTGCCCATAGAGGAATCTAGCAAATCATATATGGCGTTTATTACTAGAGAAGGATTATACGAGTTTAATGGAGCGCCATTTGGATTTCTCCTGCTTCATTCATTCGTTTCGTTAACCACATATTTCAGGATCTGATGAACAAGAATATAATGCAATTATATATGGATGACATTATAGTATATGCTAAGTCAGCAAACGAGTGTCTAAACAAAACCAAATTGGTATTAGAAACTGCAGCAAAGTATGATTTGAAAATAAAATGGGGAAAATGTAGTTTTTTGCAAAAACGCAGAAGCTTTCTAGGTCACGAAATTGAAGATGGAAAGATTTGGCCCGGCAAAGATAAGACGACAAACGTCAAATCGATTCAGGCATTTCTTGGTTTAACCGGATTCTTTAGAAAGTTTATTCCTCAGTATGCGCAGATAGCACGACCCCTTACCACGTTGCTGAAAAAAGATGTCAAGTTTATTATGGGTCCAAGCGAGCTTCAGGCGTTGCAGCAATTGAAGACGGCGATAATAAGCGCCTCTGGCGAGGCACCAACCGAGTTGCACACGGATGCTTCAAAAGACGGATTTGGAGCGGTACTACTTCAGCTATTTGACAACAATTTACATCCGATTTATTTTTGGAGTAAGAAAGCATCTGAAGCAGATTTGAAGAGCTACATTCTTAAAGTCAAGTCAGCATATATGGCGTTAAAAAAAATTTCGACATTATTTGCTAAGGATCCCGGTGAAATTGGTGACAGACTGCATTGCATTTAAGCAAACTACGTCAAAGCTGGATTCAAAGACGTTGAAGGTAATGAGTTATTGGTTGTACCAAAGCTAATGGAACGCGAGATAATACAACGATCGCACGTGGTTGGACATTTTTCGACGCGCAAGACAATGCACGCTATCCACCAACAGTACTGGATACCGCATTTGGAAAGTAAAGTATCAAGATTAATTGCAAACTGCATAAAATGTATAGTTCATAATAAACAGCTGGGTAAAAAAGAAGGATATTTGCATTGTATAACCAAAGGAGACACACCGCTACATACTTTACATTTGGATCATCTAAGACCCATGGACAGCACCTCCAAGCAGTACAAATTCATTTTGGCAATGGTAGATGGTTTTTCGAAATTTGTATGGTTGTTTCCAACGAAGTCCACAGGTCAGGAAGAAGTAATTAAAAGACTCAACGAATGAACAGACATTTTTGGATTCCCGAGAGGATCATAAGTGACAGAGGGGTGGCCTTCATATCAAACGCTTTTAAAGAGTTCCTTCGATCAAACGATGTAGAGCATGTACTGTCAACCACAGGAGTAGCAAGGGGCAATGGCCAAATCGAACGAGTTAACCGTTGGATCCTGTCTATTATCGGAAAAATATCAGCAGATGAACCCACGAAATGGTATAAAGGGGTTTCTCAAGTGCAGAATGCTATTAATACAACTATGCATTCATCAACGAAAATATCACCTTTTGAAGTCCTGTTTGGAACGAGAATGCGTAACCATATAGATGACCGTTTGCTGGATATATTACAGGAGGAACAAGTAGATCAGTTCAACGACGAGCGTCAAAAGCTAAGACAGATTAATATAGACAAGGCGCAGGCGCCTTACAAGAGGAACTATGATAAGAACAGGAAAGGCGAAGCTATCTACCAAGTTGCCGATATGGTAGCTATAAAGAGAACGCAGTTTGTAGCGGGCCGTAAATTGGCAAGTCAGTTTTGGGACCCTATGAAGTGATCAAAGCTAAGCGCAACGGCCGGTACGATGTAAAGAAAGCGACCAATGGTGAAGGGCCAATGAAGACAACTACGAGCGTGGACAATAAACTATTACAAATATAATGTTAACCTCACATATATATGGGCACGATAATGCTGGAACAAAAATATATATGTATTTATTTATATGGGCGGATATATATATGTGCGCAAAATACTGGCCGGAAAAAATATATGTATAATTTATAAATATGGGCGGATATATAAATATGGGCCCGATAGTGTTGGAAAGACTGTTTTCGAGAGACCCAGCGATATCGATCGCGCAGCTATGTATAAGTGAAAAGGTCAATATACTTATTTGCGAATATACATATGTAACTTTATTGGAACTTAACTACACGTCTGTACAGTGCCAAGAACAGAAGCCGACTCTTCTTCTCTCTGTTAAGCGCTGCCAGATCTCCTTATAATACTAGGGACCCCAGATTGCCACTTTGATATGAACAGCTGGCGCTAATATCGAACACACCCCCACAAAGTTGCAATCTTAAATACAGCTTATTCCTAACGAAATGATGCATTCATTATGTTTCTTGCCGCTTAAACCCTTCGTTAGGACGTCCGCCGCCATTAGTTCCGTAGGCATATACTCCACGGATATATCACCACTCTTGTACATCGCTTGAATGAAGTGGTGACGCACGTCAATATGTTTTGTGCGTGGATGGAATCCAAAACCTTTGACCATATGTTGTGCGCTTTGGTTATCATTAAAAATACGCACAGATCCACATTCTATACCGATTCTGTTTAGTAGGGCCTTCAGGTATAGAGCCTCCTTTACTGCCTCGGACATTGCCAAGTATTCTGATTCCGTACTAGACAATGCAACAGTACGTTGCTTTCGTGCCTCCCAGCTAATGGCGGCACCAGCCAATATAAACGCTTGGCCAGAGTAGGAGCGGCGGTCCGTTAAATTGCCACCCCAATCTGCATCGACCACGCCAAAAAGATCATCTCCTGTCTTTCTGAACATAAGTCCGGTCATCTTTGTGCCTTGAAGATAACGTAAAACGCGTTTTGACGCCTTCCAGTGATCAGCTGTGTAACTTGAATTAAACTGGCTCAAGAAACTCACTGCATATGCTATGTCAGGACGAGTGGTTACTGAAAGAAACATTAAAGAACCTATTAATTTTTGATAAGGGTACTTTCCCATTTCGTCCTCATTAGATTCAGCCGTGCTCCGCAATGCTGATTTTGCCTCTATAGGTGTCGTTGCCGGCTTGCAATCTGTCATGCCGAATCTTTTCAATATGGCATCGATGTACTTCTCTTGGGATAGAAAAACGCTCTGCTGCTTTTTGATCTGATTAAATTCTATGCCCAAACAAGTCTTTACTGCGCCAAAATCCTTCATTTTAAAAGTCTTCTTAAGATGCTCCTTCGTTTGCTGCAACCATTCCGGATGATTTGATGCTATTAGCAAATCATCGACATAAATTGTGACGATCAAAAGTTTTCCTTTTATCATTTTCACAAACAGGCAGGGGTCCTGTTCTGTGGCCTCTAGTCCGATTTCTTGCAGCTTCGTTGTCAGTTTACAATACCATTGTAGTCCGGACTGGCGTAGTCCATATAGAGCTCTTCTTATTAGACACACGGGATCTCTCATCTCAGTTATAGCTTTGCGCCATTGATTTGCTGCTCTCTTATACTCTGCGTCGGGGCGTTGTTGATTCGATCCCATAAGAGCTCCAGAGTTCACTTTTAGCATAAACTCGTTTAACTTTTCTGGAATATCCATGTATACCTTCTCTTCCAGTTCACCGTTGAGGTACGCTGTGACCACATCCATTTGATGGATCTCCATGTCATATTCAGCTGATAAGGCCGCTAGCAGTCTAACCGATGTAAATCGCGCCACGGGCGAATACGTTTCGTGAAAGTCTTCTCCTGGTTTTTGTGCATAACCCTTTGCAACTAAACGCGCCTTCTTTCGTCCTGTTGGAGTGCCGTTGTCCTTTGTTTGGAATACCATTTTGTTTCCAATCACCTTTCGGCCTTTTGGCCGCTCAAGAATTTCCCAGGTCTTGTTGAGAATTTGAGCCATAAAGTCATCTTCCATAGCTCTTGTCCAGTTCTCAGCGTCGCCACTGCCTTGGGCTTCCTTGATGGTTACTGGATCATCTGTAGCTACTGCAAATGCCATTTCGCACTCCTCGAATAAATCCTCAGCTGAGTCTAGTTCATCCTGTTGACCAATGTGTTCGTCTGCCGAAACATTTCTTTCTTGTTGATAGACTTTCCGTGGCCTACCACGCTGACCGGTTCTTAGCAACTTTGGTCGTCCTCTGCCATGTCTCTCACGTTGATTTACCTCTTCGGTATCATCCTCGTCGCTTGATGAACTTCTCTCAGTCTCATCCACTTGGTCACCTAGTGGAATATCTACGCCATTTTCTGGCTCTTCATAGAATTCTTGAAATTCGCTTTTGAATCCTGAAATATTCATAAATTTAACATCATTGCTTATTAAAATCTCGCGCCGTTTTGGTTGATACAGTCGATAGGCTTTCGACTCTGATGAATATCCCAATAATATACATTCCTCCGATCGTGACTCGAACTTGCCCTTGATTTTGCCCTTCATTAGTGCATACGCTTTTGTGCCAAATGTACGCATGTGTCTCACACTCGGAACTTTTGCAGTCCAATACGTGTATGGCAACTCTCCAGATAATCCTTTTGTGGGACATCTATTCCTTATATAGCACGCCGTGTTAATTGCCTCTGCCCAAAATGATGGTGGAGCGCCCGCTTGTTTCATCATACACCTGGCCATCTCTACCAGTGTACGATTTTGTCTTTCATCTATACCATTCTGCTGGGGTGTGTGGGGCACAGTGAGTCGTCGGCCAATTCCATGCTCGCTCAAGTACTCATCGAATTTCTTATTTCGATATTCCGTCCCATTGTCAGTCTGTAACATTTTTATATTGTGACCTGTAACATTCTCAACGAAAGATTTATATGATTTAAATACTTCGAAAACTTCAGATTTTTGCTTGAGAAAATAGACTGAACACTATCTGGAAAAATCATCTGTGAATGTGATAAAATACTTATATCCACTCATAGACTGAGTACGCATCGGTCCACACAGATCGCTGTGCACAATCTGCAGTGTCTGCTTTGACCTTTTCACCGTCGATCTCTTGTAGGCATTTGCTGCCTGCTTTTCGCTTATGCAAATCTCACACTGCGATAGTTTTGCATTCTCCTTTATGTTCATACCATGTACCTTTTCGGCTTTGGCTAAACACTTCAGGTCAACCTCATTCAGATGACCCATACGGTAATGCCATAGATCTATTTCATTTCCTTCATCACACACATTATTTGATTCGTGTTCCTCGGCATTAACGTAATACAGATTTCCGTATCTCTGAGCTCGAAACCAAACTTGCTTATTATTTTTCATAATAACTGCTTCATCCTTACGAAATATAACTTCGTATCCCTTGTTGGTAAAGCGAGATACCGAAAGCAGATTTTGTCGTAGGTCAGACACATACAAAACTTCTTTTAAGGTAATTCCATTTGTATGCCGCTTCTCTTTCACTTCAATGTTGATCTCGCCGACGCCTTTCACCTCTGCGGTGTCGTTGTTGGCCAAATGCAATGTCTTATCACTACCTTGTACTTGATAAAATGCATTTTTGTTGGAACTCATGTGTGCGGTACAGCCACTGTCTAGACACCACAAGTTACTTTTTCTCTCCGCATTGTACGCACATTCCTCAACGTTGATCGCTTCGTTCTTCATTTGCCTTTTGTTCTCTTTTGGCTCTTCTCTCTCTTTCTTTGCATGCAGTCTCGCTTTAGTTGGACAGTTACGAGCGAAATGTCCGATCTTGTCACACGCAAAACATTTTCGTGTCTCTTTTTTCGTGCTTCCCTCTCTGTCGTTGCCTTTGCGGCGGTCGACGTATAACGCACTCTGCTCTTCGCGCGCTTTTTTGGCTTGTCGCGCTTCTGACTCCTCCAATATCTTCACACGCAAAATATCAGGGCTGGGCAATTCGTCACGTGTTTCTATTGCGCATCGGAAAGTCTCATAGGTATCCGGTAAACTATACAATAATAGAATGGCGAGTAAGTCGTCGCCTATAGTTACCCCTATTTCTTTTAATTTCTTAACCGCGTATGGAGACGCGCATCACTATCCGCTGCCGCTTCTGGGCATACCTTGGAGCCGTTCACATATTGCCATAAATCGTTTTTCACGAGAATGGCACGCATTCGCAATTTCCACGTGTCATAGTTTTCCGCGTTGAGCGGTTCTATCTTTATGAGTGCACTTGCCATTTTGCACAGCTTTTGCATTCACTTATTGTCTTTTCAATTACACATATGGGTCTGGGCCCATAACCTGTTGGAAAGACTGTTTCCGAGAGACCCCGCGATATCGATCGCGCAGCTATGTATAAGTGAAAAGGTCAATATACTTATTTGCGAATATACATATGTAACTTTATTGGAACTTAACTACACGTCTGTACAGTGCCAAGAACAGAAGCCGACTCTTCTTCTCTCTGTTAAGCGCTGCCAGATCTCCTTATAATACTAGGGATGCCAGATTGCCACTTTGATATGAACAGCTGGCGCTAATATCGAACAGATAGTGCTGGAAAAAATATATGTATTTATTTATAAATATGGGCGGATATAAATATATATGTCCGCACAATAATGGCCGGAAAAAATTATATATAATTATAAATATGGACGGATGTATAGGGGCACGATGATGCTGGAAAAAAATATATATGTATATATATAAATCCATATATGTGCGGATATTTATGTGCGCGAAATTTTTTTTTTTTTTTTTTTTAACGTTTAATATATATTTGTTGAATCTACTCTTAAATTAGAGCCTAACAACAAGTTTGAGATATTTTTCTTAATCTGCAATATCCTGGGGATCCTGGGCCAGGCGGCCCGAATCACTTGTTATTGGGTTGGTCTGTCATTTATTTTAAGACGAGTTCTATTATTAGTTCGCGTAAGGGAATTGGCAAGAACATTTGGGTGTGCATCCTGTTTCGCAGAATACTTTAGTTGTTGACTACCTATTTCAGATTTTACGCTAGGTATATTTAGATCATTTTGAATGTTGTCGTTCCGTATGTACCACAGGGCCCCCGTGATTGATCTTAAAGTTTTCGACTGCGCTCTTTGTATAATATCGACATTGCTGGTACTTGCCTTCCCCCATAGTACGGCTCCGTAAGTCCAGATGGGTTTCAGTACGGTGTTGTATAGGAGGACTTTATATTCCAGACGTAGAGGGGACCGAGCATTGATGATCCAATGTAGGCTACTTGCTTTCAGTTTAAGCTGGGACTTTTTTTTTTTATGGTTGTTCCAAGTTAGTTTTCTTTCTTGGTGGGAAGGAAAGGAAAATAAATTCCCCCCCTTAAAGGAATGGTACTTTTTTTAGAATTTAGGCTGGAAAGTTTCTTTTTTTTTAATTAAATTTAAAATTTTTTCATTTTTCTTCCTTTTGACCCGGAAACCCCAGGTTGCTCGCCATCCCCCCCCCCCCCAAGGTGTTCCCCTTTTTTTTTTAAGGGTGTTTTTGGGGATTTGATATTTCTGAAGATTACGGTTTTCTCGGAAAAAAGAAAATTTTAAATCTATAAAACATTTGTAAGTAAAAAAAGAAAAAAAAGGAAAAAAAAAAGGGCGAGCAGCCCACCCCCCCACAAAAAAACAACTTTAAAAAAAAAAAAAAAAAAAAAAGAACCCAAAAAAAAAAAAAAAAAAATTATAATAAAAAAAATATTTAAATATTTTATGGGGGAAAGGGGGGGGGGGGGATTATATTCATGCAAATAATCATTCAGTACAATGAGCTCAACTTGTAACACTCTGTTGCAAGTATAAACAATTAAACATATACGCACTAAAATATAATTGTGCACTTGAATATGTTTATATATATACATTGATGTATGTACATAAACATATTCACATAAATCTACAGCTAAGCATGATCATATATGTATGTACATTTGTATATGCACATACATATATTCACATAAGCAATGTATGCACAAGCGTAACATGAGCTAGAGCCAGGCCAGCGTGTGAACGCTGACCAAGCACTTTGATGCAAGCGCTCCAACAATATGTATGTATGTACTGACACTCTCCCTCTCTTTTGTAGCTGTCGCATAAGTCGCAGCATAAGAATATGTATGTAAACTTAGCTTAAGCAAAATAATAATTTGGAATAAAGAATCATTCTAAAAACGACTATGCATGGACACTGACGTGTTCATCTTGGATATACTATTTTTTTATCAAAGGAACCCGGTCTTGGTATATATATAACATGGCGACCGTGACATAATAAGGACCCGCTATCTGCTAACAAAAACAACAACTGCAATCTGCAAACCAAATGCAAAAATCAAACCATCAATCAACGTTAATGTCAGAAGAACAACAACTGCAAATATTAACCACAACACAAAACATGAACATTTTATTTATTTAAATGAAAATTTTATTTTAAATCAATTGGAATAAATGCCCAGAAGAAAGCAGAAGCAGCGGTTGGAACCATTTATAAATCAAGCGAACCAAAAGAAAATCAACCAATCAATCAACAAGGAACACCAATGAACAGTGAAGATATTCCCTTTGCGGAATCTGCTCCTATCGAGCAAAGGGATGCGCCGACGCTAGAAGAAGCGTTAGAGTTGTATCCCAACGATGGACCGCGCCCACTCACAATAGCTGAGTACCGGGCCCGCAACACCAAATCAACAGAGTCAAAGAAGACAAAAAGAGGAGGCCAAGTAAGAAAGCTACTCCAGCAGAAGAGGCTGGAAGTAGACCTACTGGCCACTCTGAAGACGGAGGAAGACCGACAACGCTGCATAGAGCGTATTGACATACTGAAAGCTGAACTTCGCCAAAGAGCGAAGAAACGCAAGGGGGCCGCAGAAATGCGCAAGCCTTAACTTGCCTTTAATTTAATAATAGTAATAATAACCTTAATAGCAAGTTGAAGCACGAAAGTGCAACTTGCGACTTACTAACTGTCCGATAGGCTTTTACTAACAATGTGGTTGGAGATTTTTTTTTAACAATAAATGAAAATGAAATGTATACCTGAATTGTGAGCCAACCACATTTTCTATAATTTTTCCACGTCTCTGGCTCGCTGTGCAAGACACAGTTGAGATAAATTTTATTTCTCTCTTTATTTTTTTTTCTCTTCACAAATAATTAAAATAAAAAAAATACGCATGAATCCATAACAATCTTATTTTAATATTTCAAATAGAAATCAAATTCAGACATTTTATGAAAAAAAAAATTAAAGTAATTGCTAAAAAACAAGTTTTTAACCTGTCTTTATGAACTTTATTTCATATTTTTGAATACTTATAAAAAATAAAAACAAAAATCCCATACGTATGTTCGATAATAGTATAAGTAAATTTGATGATATATCCGTTATACCCACAATGGGGTTAATCGAAACAAAATCAGTGGACTCCACTGCAAATGTCATAAATAAAATTGAATCATCAAATGCTGATATGAGATTAACGAACATACTACTTTTAATAATTGTCATAATATTGTGCGCATATGTATTATATAAGGCTTACCTATTACACAATAAATGTGTAACAAAAAGAGCTCTAAGCCAAGCTAACGATCTAGATAAGATCTAAAAATACATATGCACACAAGCAATTATAAATCAAAACCTTTTTAACAAAAGATAAAAATATATATATATAAAAAAAAAAAAAAAAAAAAAAAAAAATGACCCATTGTGACAGGTACTTTGAAAAAATAAACAACAGGCACCCTAGCATAGTCCAAGACTTAATTGAGGTTTTTAGGAGCGAGGGAAGTACCTCACCTCAACGCTCCATAAACTTAGTACAAATTAGGTTAGCTTACCTTGACATAACGGGCGAAGATTTCCCAGTCAAAGGAGGCACTAGGGTACAGATGAGTTTCATTCTCACGGTACCATATGTATGCTGTTTTTCAAACGCAGCGGGCACACTGCGTTTCTACCTAATGGAGGAACAACAGCAGTAAAGAACTAAATACATCCATAATCAGTTTAATAGGTTTAGGCAGTTAGTGTAGAATATGGATAAAGCAGAAACAAAACAGCTCCAAAAATATTTACCTTTCCTTGATTTCCTGATACAATCAGGTGAAACAAATCACAAATACAAGGAAATAAGGTATTGGATAGCCCACAACTACAAATTTCAAAAAAATATTGTAGATCTTATGGAAAAATCCATAAAAGTAGCTTACAGTAGATTGTTAGCTAAGACTCCTTTAAGAAAAGACGTGCCCGGATGGGTCCACGAACTTTTCAAGGACTCAATTGCGCTGATAAACATATCAGAATCGAGTGCAGAACCAATAGATTTAACAGACTCAGATGTAGAAATAATAGACATAGAATAGTAAAACCTTACACATTTTTTTTTTTTTTTTTTTTTTTTCTTAAATTAACAACAGGTCTAAACGACAAATTTCTTTTTTTTAGTAAAATGGGTTCTCAAGAATCCAAAATAGAAATAGAAATTAATCTTAGAAATTAATCTTAACAAACTATGGTTACTTGGGATGATATAATAGGAAAAGCTAGAATACACGCACAAGAATTAACTAAATCTTGTAAGTGCCTCTCGCAGAATAGAGAAACATCCCAAGACACAGTAACCAAACACACGAAGATAATAACCGAGAATCTTCAAGCTATTAGAGCAGTATTAACTGAACACTATAGCAAACTAAAGATATGGCAAAAAGCAGCCGCAAGTGCGTTCTACAGTGATTACAAACAAAAAGCAATAACTGTGTTTAACAGACACAATATTGAATTTAAACAAACATCAGATTTGGAAACTTCAATAGTACTGGAAGAAAAAACGCAACTAATGGCTGATGAAGAAATAAGTCAAGAAGAACCATCAGCAATAAGTCTTAACAAGCCAATAATTCCCAAAGAAAACAACAAAATGACACAAACAGTGGTAGAATTCATAAACACAGCCACCAGGCTGCTACCATACTTCGATGGTGATATTAAAAATCTACCTGGTTTCCTTGAGCGCTTCGCGTACTTAACAGCATAAAAGAAACGCACGAAGCAGTAGCTATCGAAATCATAAAATCAAAATTAAAAGGTCAAGCGGGTAATACCCTAAGTTCTGAAACAACGATTGATGAAGTAATACGAAAACTATCAACAATCTTCAAGGGGGAATCAGTGGATCTTTTAACAGCAAAAATTAAAAATCTGCAAAGAAACCCCAATAACTGTGTTTCATACACAAAGGAGATTACTGAGTTGACCGACGCCCTTAAAGGCGCATATATTTCGGATGGTCTTCCAACTGAACAAGCAATAAAATACACCACCAAAGTGGCAGTAAATGCTATGGTAAGCCATACCAAAAGTCAAAGAGTCCAGCTATTAATGGAATCAGGAAACTTTGATTCGGCTAAAGAAGCCATTGCTAGATTCACTACTCTTTCAGTAGAGACGGGCTCCACAGAAGGTTTCCAAAATAATACCATTTTTTATGCCCAGCATAATGACCGCGGCAGACGCCGCTATAACAATAATGGTAACTGGAGAAACAACTCGAATTGGAACAATAACAACTCGAATTGGAGCAATAACGATGCCCACAGAGCCCAACGAGGCCGAAATTATTCACGCTACCGAAGAGGCGGCCGTGGAGGTGGACACAATAATAATAGACAAAATACAAATAACCAACAGAATGGTTACAACAACACAAATGTCCGAATTACCCAAAGCGACCAGGGAAACGGACAAGATCCTCCAAATGCTCAAAATTAAAAAATAAAGTCTATTCCATTAACCTAAGTCTTAATAATTTCGTATCATTTAAGAATGTTAAAACAAATAAGAAAATAACATTCTTAATTGATACCGGTGCAGACATTTCAATAATAAAAGAAAATTCGGATGTATTTCACGACATCCAAGTAAACAAAACTGTAGACATTCGAGGCATAGGAGAAGGAGTAATAAACTCCAAAGGCCTAGTCTCAATAGAATTGCAGACAGATAAATATATTATTCCATACGAATTTCACATGCTTCATTCAGATTTCGCAATCCCATGCGATGGAATAATAGGATTAGATTTCATAAAAACTTTTAATTGCAAATTAGATTACAGCAATTCAGAAGATTGGTTTATACTTAGACCACAAAAATTAACGTACCCAATTTATGTTCCAATAACATTCAATTCTGGTAACAACTCAACACTTCTACCAGCAAGATCCCAAGTGGTACGCAAAATAGAACTATCTTCAGCAGAAGATAACATTTTGATTCCGAATCAGGAAATTAAACCGGGCGTTTATGTCGCAAACACTATTGCAACAGCCCAAAGTACTTTTGTCCGATTCTTAAATACCACAGATAAATGCCAAATAGTAGGCGTTAACAATATAAAATTTGAATCACTTTCGAACTACGATATAGTTCAAAATACCAGAGATATAAGAAAAGAATCTGTAATTCATAAATTGAAGAAAAATTTCCCAATACTATTCAAAGACAAACTCGAAAAGTTATGCACTGAGTATAGTGATGTGTTCGGACTTGACACCGAACCGATCACAACAAATAATTTTTATAAACAAAAAATTAAGACTTAAGGATGATGAACCGGTATATGTGAAAAATTACCGGAGTCCGCATAGCCAAATAAACGAGATCCAGCGACAAGTTGGAAAGTTAATCGAACAGGGTATTGTTGAACCATCTGTTTCGCCTTATAATAGCCCACTCTTGCTAGTCCCAAAGAAAACACTTTCGGGATCTAAAGAAAAAAACTGGCGATTAGTAATTGACTATCGTCAAATAAACAAAAAATTGCTGTCAGATAAGTTTCCGCTCCCCAGAATTGATGATATTCTTGATCAATTGGGAAGAGCAAAATATTTTTCTTGCCTTGACTTAATGTCAGGTTTTCATCAAATTGAACTAGAAGAAAAATCAAGAGATATAACGTCTTTTTCAACAAGCAATGGCTCATATCGTTTTACACGATTACCTTTCGGTCTAAAAATAGCACCTAATTCATTTCAGAGAATGATGACAATAGCATTCTCGGGGCTTGAGCCAAGTCAAGCTTTCCTCTATATGGATGATTTAATCGTTATTGGTTGTTCTGAACAACATATGATTAAAAATTTAGTAGATGTTTTTAAACTCTGCAGAAAAAATAATCTAAAACTGCATCCAGAAAAATGTTCATTCTTTATGCATGAGGTGACATTCCTAGGTCACAAATGCACAGATAAAGGAATCTTGCCAGACGACACAAAATTTGACGTCATCAAGAATTATCCAGTCCCACATGATGCAGATAGTGCTAGACGTTTCGTTGCATTTTGCAATTACTATAGACGTTTCATAAAAAATTTCGCCGAATATTCCCGGCACATAACAAGATTATGTAAAAAGAATGTTCCATTCGAATGGACAGCAGAATGCGAAAATGCATTCCAATACTTAAAAGAAAAGCTCGTTCAACCTAATCTATTGCAGTACCCGGATTTTAGCAAAGAATTTTGCATAATCACAGATGCAAGCAAACAAGCATGTGGAGCAGTTTTAACACAAAACTATAATGGACTCCAGCTTCCAGTTTCATATGCATCAAGAGCATTCACTAAAGGTGAAAGCAACAAGAGTACTACAGAACAAGAGCTAGCAGCAATACACTGGGCAATAACATATTTTCGACCATATATATATGGAAAACATTTCACAGTGCGAACAGACCATAGACCATTAACATATTTGTTCTCCATGGTCAACCCGAGTTCAAAACTGACACGCATGCGGCTAGAATTGGAAGAGTACGACTTTACAGTAGAGTATTTGAGAGGTAAAGATAACTTTGTGGCAGACGCCCTATCAAGGATAACAATATCCGATCTAATTGACATGAACAAAAAAATCCTGAAAGTCACTACCAGGTACCAAAGTAGACAAAACAATTTCTGCGCAGAAAATAAACAAGAACTATTGCCAAGGCAAAATCTTGAAAAAGCTTCCGAGCCCAACGTATATGACGTTATTGTAAATGACGAAGTACGAAAAGTAGTGACCTTGCGAATAACTGATTCCTCGACCACATTCAAACATGGCAAGAAAGTTATAGCAAGAATTGACATTTGCGATATGTATACCAATGGAATTCTCGACTTAGGTCAGTTTTTTCAAAGGCTCGAAAAAGAAGCCGGTATACTTAGTATCACCAAAGTCAAAGTGGCACCGAGCGAAAAGATCTTTGAAACTATTTCAATAGAATCTTTCAAAAATATGGGCAATAGAATTTTACAATTTTTAAGAGTAGCGCTACTCAAGCCGGTGACCCAAGTAAATAATAAGAAAGAAAAAGAAGCTATATTGTCTACATTCCATGACGATCCCATTCAAGGAGGTCATACAGGCATAAATAAAACAATTACAAAAATAAAGAGACGATATTATTGGAAAAACATGACTAAATGTGTAAAAAAGTACATTAATAAATGTCAAAAATGCCTGACGTCGAAAACGACAAAACATACAAGATCACCTATGATTATAACCGAAACACCACTATATGCTTTTGACAGAGTGATAGTAGACACGATCGGTCCACTACCACATTCGGAAAATGGGAATGAATACGCAATCACATTAATATGTGACCTGACAAAGTATTTAGTAGCAGTTCCTGTTGCAAACAAAAGTGCAACAACTGTAGCAAAAGCCATATTCGAATCTTTTATTCTGAAGTACGGTCCAATGAAGACGTTCATTACGGACATGGGAACAGAATATAAAAATTCCATTATTACTGAGCTGTGCAAATATTTGAAAATAGATAACATAACATCTACAGCACACCATCACCAGACATTAGGTACCGTTGAAAGAAGTCATAGGACCTTCAACGAGTACATTCGTTCATATATTTCAGTAGATAAAACTGATTGGGACATATGGTTACAGTATTTCGTGTATTGTTTTAACACAACACCATCAGTAACACATAATTATTGTCCATATGAACTTGTATTTGGTAGACAAAGTAACCTACCAATTCAATTTAATAGCGTTAATACTATAGATCCAATATATAATATAGAAGACTATTCTAAGGAAGTTAAGTTTAGATTAGAAAACGCGTATAAAAGAGCTAGAATAATTTTAGAAAACAATAAAATTAAGCAAAAAGAAATAAATGATAAAAAAGTATCGGATTTTAAAATAGAAATAGGAGACAAGGTTTTCTTAAAAAACGAAACTGGTCATAAGCTTGATTCAGTGTATTTAGGACCCTTCGATGTTGTAGAAATAGGTAAAAATAACAATATAAAAATTAGAAACAATAAAGGTAGGATACAAAAAGTACATAAAGATAGATTAAAAAAAATAATAATAAAATAAATATATAATATCAAAAGTTAACTAAAAAAAAAAATATATATATATATGTTTATAAAATTTTTTTTATGGATTCATCTATTATCAAAAATATATTCATATGATTTCGAAAAGAAAAGAGAGAAAGAAAATTTGTCTAAGCAGACACAATCTAAAACACAAAAAAAAAAAAAAAAATTTTTTTTTTTTTTCTAATATACACATTTACCTTACCCTTATTTTACCATTAATTATAATTAATTAATATGATTATTAATAACTCCATAATATTACGTTATTCTCTAAAAAGGGGAGGTGTAGTATATTCATGCAAATAATCATTCAGTACAATGAGCTCAACTTGTAACACTCTGTTGCAAGTATAAACAATTAAACATATACGCACTAAAATATAATTGTGCACTTGAATATGTTTATATATATACATTGATGTATGTACATAAACATATTCACATAAATCTACAGCTAAGCATGATCATATATGTATGTACATTTGTATATGCACATACATATATTCACATAAGCAATGTATGCACAAGCGTAACATGAGCTAGAGCCAGGCCAGCGTGTGAACGCTGACCAAGCACTTTGATGCAAGCGCTCCAACAATATGTATGTATGTACTGACACTCTCCCTCTCTTTTGTAGCTGTCGCATAAGTCGCAGCATAAGAATATGTATGTAAACTTAGCTTAAGCAAAATAATAATTTGGAATAAAGAATCATTCTAAAAACGACTATGCATGGACACTGACGTGTTCATCTTGGATATACTATTTTTTTTATCAAAGGAACCCGGTCTTGGTATATATATAACAGCATTTTTTGCCGGTTTTAAAACATAAACCCCCCCCCCCAACCTCTCTCAAACCCCGGCGACCACGCAAGACGCCCCCCCCCCCTATTTCTTTTTATTTTAATCTTCTTTCTTTTTTTATTTTTTTTACTTTTTAATTTTTTTTTTTTTTTTTTTTTTTGTCGAAGCAGCCCGAATGGGAAGTATTTTTTTTCCCCTCCCAAAAAAAAATTTTTTTAATCGGATCTGCAGGACCTTTTCAAAAAGCTTTGAAAGACATGGCAGCAAACTTATTGGCCTATAGGATGATGGCTGGGTTTTGTCCTTTCCCACTTTAGGAATCATGATGATAGTGGACCTTTTCCATGTTCTTGGGAAGTAGCCAATTCTTATTATAGCGTGTAACAGTTTGCAGATGTATTGTATGGCAATGATAGGGAGTTCCAGGATCATTTTCGGTGTGATTAGGTCATGGCCAGGGACTTTTTTGGCTTTATGTGGTTTTTAATAACTGCAGTGATCTCGTCCGATTGGAGTTCCGAGTACTCACTATCCGTTAGTGTGCTCGAAGGGGGAAGTACAGATGAGCTTGATGTTGGATTTGGCTGGAAAACCATTTTAAGATGTGTGGCAAATACGGATGCCCTCTCTTCGTCACTGCGGGCCCATCCACCGGTTGGACTCCTTATCGGTGAAATTGTCTCTGCAGGAGCGCTTAAAGTTGGGTGGGCTTTCCACAGAGGATGTTTAGTGCTGGTTGGGCTGAGCTTTTCTATTTATTTTCTTTGAGCCCAGCTTTCCTCTTGTCTTAACGCCTTGGAGAGGTTGCGATTAGCATGCCTTAGGCGAAGTTTTGCTGCTGGTGAGCGAGTAATCTGCCATTCTCTTCTTAGACGTCGTTTTTCCGTTACTAATTGTTCTATCCGCCGGTTCGTAGGCCTGTCAACAGGTTTAGTGTAAGAAGAGGCAGGTGGAGTAGATACTTTTGCTGCAGCTGCCATCATAGACTCAAGTGCAAAGACGCACATATCAATGTCCTCTGCAGCATTCAGTTTCGGCGAACAGTCAATGTGGGCACTCATGTACATTTTAAATTTAAGCCAATTTGTTTTGTTGTTTGTAAGCCTATATGGGCGATCAAGTACTTGAGGTCTTGTGTGAATAGTACTGGAGAGTGATCGGAAGTTAGATCTAGCAGTGTATCCGCAGTGATCCGATTACGTGGAATCCTCTTGGTTACTGCGAAATCAATCAAGTCAGGCACTTTCTGTGGATCTGTGGGCCAATAAGTAGGCCTACCCGGTGAGACGCAATCCATCTTATTGAGAGGGTTGACTATTGTGTTGTACAACTGCTTGCCTTTAGGATTTACCAGGCGAGATCCCCAGTGCGTATGTTTGGCGTTATAGTCCCCTGCTGCAATGAAGCGATCTCCGAGTGTGTTAAAGAAATCGGTAAATTCCTTTTCAGAGATTGAGAAGCGTGGTGGGCAGTACAGGGCAACCAATGTAGTGTTGCCGCAGCTGGTTTGGACGGTTATAGCAGTTGCTTGTAGGTGCTGTGTTTCAAATCTGTTGATGAACGAGTGTTTTATACGGTTTTTGATTAGGATACCAGTCCCGCCATGAGCTTTTCCGTCTGGATGGTTTGTTGCATAGAAGGTATATTTTGGTATTTGAAAATTATTTTTTGATGTTAAATGCGTTTCCGAAATCAGCAAAACGTCGATTTCACTTGAGTCTAGGAATAGTTGCAGTTCATTTTTGTGCTTGGAGATGCCGTTAGCATTCCAAAGACATAGACGTAGGGAAGCCATTATTTATTCTCGATAAGTTTCTGGATAAGCAGGTTTTGATTCCGCATCAGTTCTTGCATACAGTTTTGCATGAACGTCATAAAAGTGGTCATGTTTTGATTGAGTGAGATCAATAGGGCTTCTAAGCCACTTGGAGTTTGCTGGCCAAGCTCTGGTGCGCTAGGTTGCGGATTCTGTAGATGGTGGAGTGACGGGGTCTCTTTTTGCGGGCTCCGTCTGTCCAGTTCGGAGCACACTAGCGAAGGATACACTAGGACTGTATGTAGCAGGCATGTTAGATGATCTAACAGCCTTGGCGAAGAATACCTCCGGTGTAGTTTTAGAGGCGTTGACGGTGATTTTTGGTCCAGCTGGGGGTTTGCGCCCGTTTAGGTGAGATTTAAGATCCTTGAAGACAGGACATCCTCTGTAGTTGGCCGTGTGGTTCCCTCCACAGTTACTGCATAATCTTAGTGCGACATTGTTTCTGTCCTTGGTGCAAATGCCATCTTTATGATGTTCGCCACAGCCAACACACACTGACCTGAGATTGCATTTGTTAGAGGTGTGGTTGTATTCCTGGCAGTTTTTACACTGCGGTGGTTGGTGTCTCTTATGGGGCTCCTCTACGGTGATTCTTCTGTGCAATAGGAGCTGTAGGTTGTAGATTGGGTGCACTTCATTTGGCTTCGACCGCTTTGCATCTGGTTGGAGCTCGATTATAAAGAGCGGCTGTGCGACTTTGTTCCTGTTGATGATGTTGACAACGGATTTGACCGCAAACCCTTTTTCGACCAACGCGTCTGCTATTTCTTGAGTAGGGACCGATGGCTCAATCCCCTTCAACACAACCTGGAGCCCTTTACTGCTTTTTAGTTGGTAGGTATAGAAGTTGATGTTAGCATTACGGAGGTACTTTTCGATGATGCGGAAATTGTCCTCAGTTTGGGTTTGGCATTTAATTTCTTTAATGTTACCCCTATTGAGAGGGGTTACAACAAAGTTATTGGCCCCTACTATTTCTACTAGCTTCGAAATCAGGGCGCTGCAGTTGTCTCCACGGATGTATAAGGGGGGGTGGTCTAGCCGATTTAACTTTATCTACAGCGCCGGCTTGATCATCTTGCTGATCGTTCGTTTGGTTTGGTCATTTTCGGCGTGTTGCCACTTTTTTTCTTTTGCGGGCTTAGCTTCCGCTTAGTTATTTTAATATATCTATCCATTCCAGTTTGGACAGAAGTGGTTGGGTTTACTATTGTGGCTGACTCAGGGCGACTTGTCGTTGACGGCTTGAGGCAGGTCAATACTTCGGCAGACGCTGCAGTAGTTGCTGTCAACGAGCTGACGGTGCTGGTCGGTGCAATCGGTGACCCAGTTATCGTTATTGATGGAGAAGCACACTGCTCTCTCCACGGTAAGTTGCTTTTGATTGCTGAGTGGCTGGCACTTTCGGTGTTATTGCTTACGCTAGCATTCAGTGGGGTCGGCGACACCACCGAAAAGTACGCGTTGTTGCGTTGGACCGAGAGTCGACGCTCACGTTGTTGTTGTACAATTAGTTCTTGTAGCTGTTGCTGTTGGGGATCGAGAGAGCTTGGGCCCGAATTGGTGGACATGGCTTTTGTAAAGATTACGCACTTTGTTGTTGCAACTTAGTATTTATTGCTATTAGAGCAATCTAATGGCAATATGATTGTAAATAGGCGTCTCTGGGGCGACTGAGAGCCCTACACAAATTTTTGCAAACGCGGTCTTTTTTTACACTCAATTTTTGCGGAGTGCATTAAAAAACACGTCTGTACACGGCGGCAGTTGGTTCCTTAATAAAACCGCGCGAAATACTGGCCGTAAAAAATTATATATGTAATTTATAAATGTGGACAGATATATATGTGGGCAAAATAATGGCCGGAGGAAATTATATGTATTGTAAGATTCCAATTATTTACAAAGTCTCATGTATATACCGAAACCGGTATTGTAGTATCGATTGTTAGTAATAAGTATCGATTGTTAATAATAAGTATCGATTGTTAGCGATAAGTCCTCGATAGGTTGAGAGACGGCGTCTCTCTTCTCTTCCGGCGACGCAACGAGCAAGTTGCATCTGCGCAGAAAAACCAAAGATAAAATCCAAGAAATACCAATTAATCGTTATCATTTTCACCCAACAAATAGGTGTTTACAACTCAGAAGTGGGATGACCACCCGAAAGGATACATATTTCGGGACACGGCGCGCCACACGTTCCACATCTAGGACGGCCGCCTCCACGCCCACCGCTGCTGGTGCACCCACTGCTGTGACTACCGCTGCAGTACCGACGGCCACAGGAGCCGCCGCTGCTGCGCCTGCCGCTGCAGTACCGAGAGCTGCTTTGCCAACTGCCGCCACACTCGCCTCTGCTGGGCCAACTGCTGACATGCTCGCCCCCGCCGGGCCAACTGCTGCTATACTCGCCCCTGCCGGGCCAACTGCTGACATGCTCGCCTCCGCCGGGCCAACTGCTGCTATACGAGCCCCTGCTGGGCTAACTGATGCCACCTCCGCCCCTGCTGGGCCAACCGCTGCGACACTCGCCCCTGCCGGGCCAACTGCTGACATGCTCGCCCCTGCCGGGCCCGCCGCTGCTGGGCCAACCGCCGCCATACGAGCCCCTGCTGGGCTAACTGATGCCACCTCCGCCCCTGCTGGGCCAACCGCTGCCACACTCGCCCCTGCTGGGCCCGCTGCTGACATGCTCGCCCCTGCCGGGCCCGCCGCTGCTGGGCCAACCGCCGCCATACGAGCCCCTGCTGGGCTTACTGATGCCACCTCCGCCCCTGCTGGGCCAACCGCTGCCACACTCGCCACTGCTGGGCCCGCTGCTGACATGCTCGCCCCTGCCGGGCCCGCCACTGCTGGGCCAACCGCCGCCATACGAGCCCCCTGCTGGGCTAACTGATGCCACCTCCGCCCCTGCTGGGCCAACCGCTGCCACACTCGCCCCTGCTGGGCCCGCTGCTGCCGTCATACTCGCCCCTGCTGTGCCACCCGCTGCCACTGCTGTGCCCGCTGCCGCTGCTGTGCCCACCACCGCTGCCGCTGCTGTGCCCGCCGCCTCTGCACCCGCCGCCACTGCTGTGCCCGCTGCCGCTGCTGTGCCCGCCGCCTCTGCACCTGCTGCCACTGCTGTGCCCGCTGCCGCTGCTGTGCCCACCACCGCTGCCGCTGCTGTGCCCGCCGCCTCTGCACCCGCTGCCACTGCTGTGCACGTTGCCGCTGCTGTGCCCACCACCGCTGCCGCTGCTGTGCCCGCCGCCTCTGCACCCGCTGCCACTGCTGTGCACGCTGCCGCTGCTGTGCCCACCACCGCTACCGCTGCTGTGCCCGCCGCCTCTGCACCCGCTGCCACTGCTGTGCCCGCTGCCGCTGCTGAGCCCGCCGCCTCTGCACCCGCTGCCACTGCTGTGCCCGCTGCCGCTGCTGTGCCCACCACCGCTGCCGCTGCTGTGCCCGCCGCCTCTGCACCCGCTGCCGCTGCCGCCGCTGCCACTGCTGTGCCCGCCGCCTCTGCACCCGCTGCCACTGCTGTGCCCGCTGCCGCTGCTGTGCTTGCCGCCGCTGCTGTGCCCGCCGCCTCTGCGCCCGCTGCCACTGTTGTACCAGCCGCCGCTGCCGCCTCTGCACCCGCTGCCGCCTCTGCGCCCGCTGCCGCTGCTGTACCAGCCGCCGTCGCCGCCTCTGCGCCCGCTGCCACTGCTGTGCCCGCCGCCGCTGCCACATCCACTGTGCCTGCGGATGCTGTGCCCTCCGACATGCGGATGCTGTGCCCTCCGACTGCTGTGCCCGCTGCCGCTGCTGTGCCCACCACCGCTGCCGCTGCTGTGCCCGCCGCCTCTGCACCCGCTGCCACTGCTGTGCACGTTGCCGCTGCTGTGCCCACCACCGCTGCCGCTGCTGTGCCCGCCGCCTCTGCACCCGCTGCCACTGCTGTGCACGCTGCCGCTGCTGTGCCCACCACCGCTACCGCTGCTGTGCCCGCCGCCTCTGCACCCGCTGCCACTGCTGTGCCCGCTGCCGCTGCTGAGCCCGCCGCCTCTGCACCCGCTGCCACTGCTGTGCCCGCTGCCGCTGCTGTGCCCACCACCGCTGCCGCTGCTGTGCCCGCCGCCTCTGCACCCGCTGCCGCTGCCGCCGCTGCCACTGCTGTGCCCGCCGCCTCTGCACCCGCTGCCACTGCTGTGCCCGCTGCCGCTGCTGTGCTTGCCGCCGCTGCTGTGCCCGCCGCCTCTGCGCCCGCTGCCACTGTTGTACCAGCCGCCGCTGCCGCCTCTGCACCCGCTGCCGCCTCTGCGCCCGCTGCCGCTGCTGTACCAGCCGCCGTCGCCGCCTCTGCGCCCGCTGCCACTGCTGTGCCCGCCGCCGCTGCCACATCCACTGTGCCTGCGGATGCTGTGCCCTCCGACTATGTGTCTGCCATGCGGGCTGCGGCCTCGCTCGCCGCCCCCGCCACTGGTCCCGACGCGGACCCATGGGAGGAGATGCCCGCTTTAGTGCCCTCCGTATCGACTGCCGCGGCCGCCATCACACCGGCCACTTCCGCCTCCCCCAGCCTGGATGAGCAACTGGGGACGCTGCAGAAACAACATGAGTTGCTACAGCTACAGCATCAAATCCTCAAACTGCAGCAGGGGATTGACGAATTCCAAGCACCGAGACAGCAAGTCAGCGACGTGAGTGTCATTGAGAGCATGGTGGCTCGATTTTCAGCGGATACCGCATACGATGTGAAGAAATGGCTGAACGATCTGGAAGACGCATTTGAAATTCTGCAGTTGAATGACCGCCTACGGTTGGTCGCATGCCGTCGTATGCTGGAAGGTACGGCGGCGGTGCTGCTGCGCACGGTATCGGTGCACAGCTACGAAGAATTGAAGGCAATCCTCTTGCGAGAATTTGGACGCTCGTGTAGCATCGAGGAAGTGTACCACGCTCTGCGTGGCCGGCGCATCAGGGCAGGCGAGGGATGTTTAAGATTCGCAATCGAGATGCAGGAGATTGCCATGAATGCTCCGATTCCGGAGAACGAGCTGGTCGACCTGATCATTGATGGATTGCGGGACAATTCTACTCGAGTCGGCATGCTGTACTCAGCTCGGACAATGGCTGAACTGAAGCCCCTACCGGAACGCTACGAGCGCCTCCGTATGCAGGCCGCTGCCTCCAGACAAAGCAATAGTGTGAAGGCGCAGCCAACAACAACTGCCGTGGCGCCTGGAAATAAATCGTCAGGCACCGTCACGAGTGAGACCAGATGCTTCAACTGCTCAGGATGGGGGCATTACAAGAGTCAATGCCCGAAACCAATGAGACCTCCGAATTCATGTTTCAAGTGTGGCATAGTGGGCCACAGCTACAAAAACTGCCCGTCTCGAATTGGAAATGCCACCAATATCACTGCTGCCGCCGCCGCTGATGAAGCGGGAAATCGACTAGACCATTTACAACTGGTGAGTGTTGCTTTTGTTTGTGATGAAGTGCAAGATAGGAGATTTATAGATATGTTTGCTCTCCTTGATTCGGGCAGTCTAAAGAGTTTTATCCGTCAATCTGAAGTCCCCTCCAACTGCCGTCTTAGCCCCCGTACATTGAACTGCCGTGGTTTAGGAAATAGCCAACTTCTGTCCTTAGGCCAAGTCCAGTGTAGGGTTCGCCTCCGCAACACACATACAATACATACGTTTGAAGTCCTGACGAACCAAGCAACCGAACTGCCGATGATTATAGGTAGAGATCTTCTGTATAAAATTAATATTAGACTCTGTAAACTGAAGGAACTGAAATATGAAAAAGAATCGTTGATACTCATGAATAAACCGACTGACGTCCTTTGACATATTTATGAAAGAGAGAGTGATACTGCCGTATGATAGGAATGAGATTGTATCTGCCGAATTGTTGTCTGATTCTCCCCTTCCGAAAACTTCTGCTGTACCTTCGGAAACATTGAACGATGCACTTATGGCGATAAATGCCATTGAGCTCCCTGCTGTCAGTGAATTAGACTTTGATATAGAGCCCGCGTTACGGGAAGAGCAAACCGCAGCCCTTAAGTCTATTATTTCCACGTCGTATGTACAAGTTGATCCAGATTTAATCAAGCCCATGAACTATGAGATGAAAATAGAATTGACTAGCCAAACTCCGATTTTCTGCCGCCCCCGCCGTCTGTCGCACCACGAACGCATCGACGAAATGCCGTTTTGCGTATAGGGAACTAGAGTACTTGGGCTACTTAGCCAATTCCGCCGGTATCACGCCTAAACCAGCTCATATTCAGGCGATACGGGATTTGCCCATTCCAAGGGATAGCAAGGAACTAGAGCGTTGCCTAGGCCTATTCTCATACTTCCGCCGATTTGTATCAGGTTTCGCTAAGATTGCGTGTCCGCTGTCCCGATTGTTAAGAAAAGAGACCCCTTATGTCTTCTCCAATGAATGCCGTGAAGCCTTCCGAACACTGAAATTGAAATTGATCAAATCCCCCGTGTTATCTATTTACAACCCGAAGTCTGAAACATAGTTACACTGCGATGCTAGTTCAATTGGTTTCGGAGCAGTGCTCCTCCAGAAACAAACAGACGGTAAATTACACCCAGTGTCCTACTTCTCTAAGATGGCCTCCGCCGCTGAATCGAAACTACACAGTTATGAGCTAGAGACGTTAGCTATATTGACCGATTGTAATTCCCTTGCGCTTACACTGAGAAATGGTGGACATTCCGCCAAGATTGCTCGCTGGGCCCTGCTGTTGGAAAACTATAACTACACGATTGTACACCGCTCGGGGGTTGGTATGCCCCATGCTGATGCTCTAAGCAGAATAGAAACTGCCGCATACGTTGACGATATAAACCTCGACTTCCAACTGCAGTTAACCCAGAACCGGGACCCTGAGATTGTCAAACTCCGAGATGAGTTAGAGAAATATGAGATAGCGGATTTCGAACTGCGAGATGGAGTAGTGTACCGCCTGTCCTCGACGAGTGTACCCCAACTTTATGTCCCTTCCGAAATGATAAATCATGTCATACGAGTAGTGCACGAGAAGCTTGGCCATATGGCCACGGAGAAATGTTGTGCACAGATCAAGAAGCATTACTGGTTCCCGTGTATGAAGTCTTATGTTAACAATTACATTAAAAATTGCCTCAAGTGTATCTACTACTCCGCGTCCGCTTCGGACCACCGTGTCACGCTACATAGTATTCCGAAAGTGCCCCTTCCGTTTGATACCATCCATATTGACCATTTGGGCCCCCTTCCGTCCATACGTTCTAAGAAAAAGTATCTTCTGGTTGTCATTGACGCTTTCACCAAATTTGTGAAGCTGTACCCTGCCGCCACGACGAATTCACGTGAAGTATGCCAGACATTAGAATCTCAGTATTTCGCAAATTACAGTAGACCCCGCCGAATCATCAGCGATCGAGGTACCTGCTTTACTTCCTCCGAGTTTGAAGAATTTCTGAAGGCCAATAATATAATTCATGTGCTGAATGCCACTGCCTCACCCCGGGCCAACGGCCAAGTCGAGCGGGTTAACCGCGTGTTGGGCCCCATGTTGGGTAAACTGACGGAACCTGTGGACCATGCAGATTGGGTCCAACAACTGCCGAACATAGAGTTTGCATTGAATAACTCCGTCCACTCCACAACCAAATTTGCCGTCCGTACTTCTATTCGGTGTTGAACAACGAGGTGTGGTAGTAGACGAACTAACCGAACGGTTGGGTGAGAGAACGGAGGAGGTCGATGCCTCAGAGGTAGACGTCCGGAGATTAGCCTTCCGTAACATTGTTAAGTCCCAAGAATATAATTCGGAATATTATTCGAAGCATCACCTCCCTGCCGTTAGTTTTGAGGAGGGGGGATTTCGTAGTTATTAAGAATGTGGATACTTCGGCAGGCACAAACAAAAAGCTTATCAGGCGGTATCGTGGTCCGTATGTGGTTCATAAAAAACTTCCGAATGACCGATATGTAATCCGGGATGTAGAGGGCTCCCAAATCACCCAACTACCATATGATGGGGTCCTAGAAGCCTCCAAATTAAAGCTATGGGTTGCCCCTGATCAAGATTGCACTTCTGATAGCCAAACAAAGGCGACACCAGCCACTTAAGATTCTTATTTACCCCCCACTTCGTTGTTAACCATTGGAATCGAGGTCGATTCCTCGTCAGGACGGCCGAGTTGTAAGATTCCAATTATTTACAAAGTCTTTTAAATGCTCATGTATATACCGAAACCGGTATTGTAGTATCGATTGTTAGTAATAAGTATCGATTGTTAGTAATAAGTATCGATTGTTAGCGATAAGTCCTCGATAGGTTTAGAGACGGCGTCTCTCTTCTCTTCCGGCGACGCAACGAGCAAGTTGCATCTGCGCAGAAAAACCAAAGATAAAATCCAAGAAATACCAATTAATCGTTATCATTTTCACCCAACAAATAGGTGTTTACAGTATCTTTGTTTATAAATGTGGTATTTATTTATATTCCGGTTTCGTTATTGGCATTGATGTTAGTGTTACAATTAAAGATTATGGCTTTGAGAAAATAAACGGACTGTAGGTCTGTCCCGAAACGTGTGCTCGCTATCGTTGCAAACTTAGAAGTCAGTGTGACCGTCTTTTATTATTATATGCTGGCTTAGCACTACGAACTGGCTTTAGAAACGATGACCGCTTCTGGTTCTTTTATTGTCTATCGGTGCCTGATCACCGGTTCCTACATTCGGCCTTCCTGACGTTTCATTCGACTCGAATGAAGTTTCCCAAGGTTTCATGAACTCGGCCACAGTGGATGTTTTAGTTGGTCCTTCCGTATCTCCTATTTTTTCAACCTCATATCTTCCATGTTTCTGGACTGATACGACCTTGTACGGACCGAAGTATTTTCCTTTAAGCTTAAGACCTACCCCGTACTGTGTCCGCTTTATCGCTACTAAATCGTTAGGCCTATATATCCTTTCGATCTTCCGTTTTGCATCAAAGGACTTTCGATTTTCGTCCTGTAGGACTTTAATATTTTCAATCGCCCTATCTCGGATCTCTTTTCGTTCCTCATCCAACTCGTTCACTATGCATCCTAAAATACGCTCTCTTAGCTCTGCATCTTCAGGAACTCTCATATCTAAACCTGTTAGTATTTTAAACGAACTCACTTTGGTGCTTCTTGGCTCAGTGTTGTTTATCAGTTGTTGTACCTTGCCTACATGCTTATACCAGGTTGCTGGGCTTTCCAAACTCAATTTCGTTAACATGGGTACAATGATCTTGTGCATTCTTTCGACCTGCCCGTTTCCCCGCGGAACACCAGTTGTAATTAATAAATGTTGTATGTTATTGTCCTTACAATACTGTTCAAACAAATGTGACGTAAACGCCGTTCCCCTATCGGTCACTACTCTCACTGGGTTACCGAATATATTTGCTTGTTTTTCCAAATGATTTACGACTTCGTCTGCCCCGGTACTTCGGGTAGGATATAACCATACGAACTTACTGAAACCATCAACAACTACTAACAAATGATTGTACCTCTTCTTAGTGAGGTCCATCGGCCCCACATGGTCAATATGAAACGTAACTAGCGGCTGATCTCCCTTATCAATCGCTGTCAGATACCCTTCTTTTCTACCCATTTTCGCATTTGTTATTATACACTGTACGCAACTCTCAACTATTCGTGTAACTTTTCCTTTCAATTTTCGAATGAAGTATGATTTTTCGACCAATAACTGTGTTTTCTTTGCTGAGAAATGTCCTTGTTTATGGGCAAGTAAGATAATTTCATTCTCCATCTGCTCGGGTACTACGATCAACTGCTTATTGGCATCTTTGAACAAGACCTCATTCAAAATATAGAAATCCTCATACACGCCCTTTTCAACTAGACTTCTTACAGCATTTGTCCAATCATCAACCAATTGAGCTTCTTTCAGACGATGAATAATACTATCCGATATTGAATAACAGGCGACTCGACTCAAAGCATCTACATGCCTCATCCTTGATCCTGACCGATGCTCTAGACTGTAACTAAAATCCTGCAAGAACATGGCCCACCGGGCTACTCTCAAGGGAACTTCCTGTTTTTTCATGGTCATAGTAAATGCATTACAGTCTGTAACTATAGTGAACTGCAAGCCAAGAATGTAAACTCGCCACTTCTTTAGAGCCTCAATTATGGCTAGAACTTCTAGCTCGTATGAATGATAGTTCTGCTCACATGCTTTCGTTTTTCGACTCATGTACTGAATTGGATGGAACAAATTATCCTCAGTATCTTTCTGCATTAGAATTGCCCCATAACCATATTTTGACGCGTCAGCATGGACCTCTGTTTGCGCTTTCGCATTATATAACTTCAATACCGACTCACTCGTTAATGCTGCCTTCAATCGTTCAAATGATATCTCCTCGATCTCGCTGAACACAAATTTACTATCCTTCCTTAGCAAATCGGAAAGTGGCTTCGCCATTAAAGCATATCCCTCAATGTATTTTCGGAAATACGATGTTAAACCGAGAAACCTTTGCACTGCTTTCTTATCCTGCGGTCTTGGGAAATTGTGTACCGACGAAATTTTCTCTTCACTCGGTTTTATTATCCCTTCACTAATCACGTATCCTAGAAAATTGACTTGATTTTGAAGAATCTGACACTTTTTCCAGTTTAGCTGTAATCCATTCTTCTCGGCTACCCCCAAAACTAATTTAATTCTTGACATTCCCTCTTCAATGTCTTTGCTTGGAATGATTATGTCATCCATATATACGATCGCTATACCTTTCTGAATCAACTCCTGCATTGCTGCCATCATGAATCTCGTAAAGACCGCTGGAGAGTTTGAGATACCAAACGGTACATATAAGAATTCGTACTGTCCTTTCTGAGTAACAAATGCAGTGAACTTTTGCGAACTTGCTTCTACTGGTACATGAAAATATCCATTTTTCAAGTCCAGTGTAGTAAAAACTTTTCCTCCTTGCAATTGATCAATTACACTGTCCATCAAAACTATCGGAAAATTATCGCGAATTATCTTTTCATTCAATTTTCTATAATCGCAGCACAACCTTTTAGCTCCGTTTGACTTTGCCACCAATACTATAGGGGATGCATACATCGATGTACTATCTCGAATAATTCCTTCCTCAAGCCATTCTTGTATCTGATTGTCTACAATCTGCTGATCGCAGTAGGCCAACCGTCTTGGGTGTTGGTATACGGGAATATCATCTTTCAAAATAATTCTCATTTCGGTCTTCGCATCAGGATTGCGTTTTGGCTTGTATCGCTCAACTATCATTTCGACCTCTTTAGCCTGTTCTTGATTTAAATGAGACAACTCTAAACCGATTTCGTCCTTCCCTTCAAAAACTGTGCAGACATCTTCAAATTGCTTCATCCAATCCTCAACAGATTCAGTCTTTTCTTCTACTACCTTTTTCTCATTGCTAATTAAAAACTGAGTGCCATTTTTTTGTTACCTTCATGTCAACACTATCAAGAATCGTTCTTCCCAAAATAGCGTCAAACCCCATGTCCTCATCGGGAACTACATGAAACTCAACTACTATTTTAATTTTGTCGATGATCACCATTAAAGAGAAACTACCAAACGTTAAAATTTTCGCATCTCCTATTCCTACCAAACACTTTCCAGAACCTGTTAGTTGTTTAACTCCTAGCTTCCAAAAAACACTTCGACGAATCAAGCACATATCTGCTCCTGTATCTATGAGCCCTTTAAATTCGATATTCTCATAGCTAACATTCTTTAGTTCTAACCCAGACGGGGTGAACGTACTCGAGCTAACTTTAACTTTGTCATGTTGAATAACATTTGCTTGCTTCTCTCGTTTAATCTGTGTTTCGATGCTACACTGAGCTGCACGATGACCTGGCTGACCGCATTTGAAACACTTTCGATCGTACCTAGGACAATCTTTTCTTAAGTGAGTCGCCTCTCCGCAACCAAAACATTTTCTCTCTCGAGCCTGTACTGCCTGTGCTTCACTTGAACCATATGCCTTACTTTCAAATCTGTTTGCTGCCTTGTATGAATCACGTCCCTTCTTATAAACTTCGATTTGAAACTTTAACTCTGAAATATTACGAGCTTGGAATAACATCATTTTGTTAGTTTTTGTATCCGGAATACCTTTAACGAAGTACTCTATCAGACTCTCCTCATCTACGTCTACCGGCTTCGCAATTTCCATCAATGCATATAAATATTCATTTAGAGTTTCGCCTTTCTTCTGTTGGCGCTGATTCAACTTCTTATGGACTGCAGCTGAAGATATTCTTACACTAAACTCAGCACGAAGAGCTGTTTTCAAGGATCTCCAGTTTTTAATATTTCTCTGACTTCTTATGAAAGATTTTGCCGCCCCACACAATAACTGTTTTCCATACACAAATAACTGTAATTCATTCCACTGTACCGTGGCTGCACATTCTTCTAGTTCTTCAATCCATTGAGCAATGTTAGGAATATCTGAACCAGAATACTGTGACACGCTGTCCTCAACATCTTTCAAAGTAAACCATGATCTCTCGGGTCTAACTACGTTTCCCGCTGCAATCTCTAGTTCCCCATTCGCTGTTATAACTGACTGATCGTCTGATTCCTCATCTTCCTCCTGCAAACCATAATAGGTGAGTAACCTATTCTGCAAATCCCGTTTCCTGCCAGTCGTAGGGAGCCCTAGTTCGGATAATTTCGATCGCAAAGCCACCACGCTTAGAGCCAGAATCTCTGCAAGCTCCATCTCAAACTTAAAATTACGTACAATTCTTCTTATACTATGTTAGTATTATTTTCTAGCTTTGAAAATTGTTATCAGTTTTCGCTAGTTCTGAATAACATACGCTTTTCCCGTCTTTCGTTGGTCCCACGTCGCTCTGCTTTGTCGTCGTCTTCTATTGATCGATGTTATTCGTCTTATCGCCAAATTCCATCCGAAATCCCCTCTTAGCAACAATACTGCAGTTTCTCGCCAACCTTCGAGTTGTTGCCACTGCCAAAACTTTCTCACGCCGCCGTCACCAGATTTTGTCCACCGCCACCACTAACGCAGTTCACTCCTAGAACTCAACGCTAGTTTCTGTAGACTTCAAGTTTCGTTGCGTCCAGCCTTGGCTAACCGCTGTACACTTCTGCAACAGTTAACAAAGCCTCGAAACGTTATTACCACCAACACTGGTAAACTACTGTACACTTCTCCAGCAATTTACACAGCCTCCGTTGTGGCAGCCTTGTATCGATTTTGCAACCTTTAATCAATCTTGCAACCGGAATCGTTGTAGCCACAATCCTCTCTAGCGCCGTACACTTCTCCAGCGCTCTCTATTGTGCCCTTCGATCCGTTCCTGCCTTGCCTTTTGATTGTTGGTATATCCCAATGGTACCTTCTTCGGCCAAACCTCACGAATATTTCGTCACGTGCTGCGAAAATTCCAGAACCACCTTTCTGATCAGCTTTCTCACTCCTTCTGCAGTTTCCTTATGTCAGCGTCACTTGCTGTCTCCCTCGTCGGCCAAGTTTTCTAGTTCTTGTTGCTCGCCGATACCGCGCTTTTACTGCAGCTATCTCTCTTCCTCTCACGTGAACGTTTCTTCGAGGCAGCGTCACTTGCTGTCTCCCTCTTTCTTAGAATTTTACAAGTTTTAACGAATTTGTAAAATTCAATAGCCAATATTAATTGTTTCACTTTTAAGCTGCCATCCCGGTTGAGCCCCCAATTTGTGGTATTTATTTATATTCCGGTTTCGTTATTGGCATTGATGTTAGTGTTACAATTAAAGATTATGGCTTTTAGAAAATAAACGGACTGTAGGTCTGTCCCGAAACGTGTGCTCGCTATCGTTGCAAACTTAGAAGTCAGTGTGACCGTCTTTTATTATTATATGCTGGCTTAGCACTACGAACTGGCTTTAGAAACGATGACCGCTTCTGGTTCTTTTATTGTCTATCGGTGCCTGATCACCGGTTCCTACATAAATATGGACGGGTATATAATTAGGCGAAAGAAGGAAATCGGAAATAATGTGATTTGAATTTGGCGCGCATGAGCCGCCTATCGATATCACGACTCGACTCACGTGTCACCACTACTCCGAAAACAGCTGTCGGCCGCTGCTTATATATTTGGTTTTGCTTTTGTTGTTTAATTATGTTAATAAAAATTTTTTTTTGTGGTTGTGCGGAGGAAAAAGAACAATATGAACGTTTTTTACTCACCGCTAGTGTTGTGCGCGAAAACAAACAAAATACCCGATCAGTGCATATGGACGAATGCTTTGATATATGTATGTATACATGCGTAAGTACACAGGTATGTAGATGTGTATATATAAATAATTTGTCATTTAGTTGGATATGTACATATGTATGTGCGTGCATCAATGTATGACTATGTAAGTATGTACGTACATACATATGTAAGCCAGTGCACCGGTTTTCAAATACGCGCGTGAGAAAATTAATTTCGCAACCAATTCGAACGCACAAGAAATCGCGGTGCATACGTTAATTTCTATTTAAAATTTTGTTTGTGTGTGGTAAATGTGCGAAGGAATTATATGTATATGGATATGTACATATGCGCGTACATCAACAGATGAAGATGTATGTATGTAAGTAGATACGCGCGTGAGGAAACTAGTTTGGCATGGAAATAATTCGAACACATAAGAAATCGCGGTGAACACTTTTTTTTTATAACACTTTAATAATTTTTTTTTTGGTTTTTTAAACCTTTATGCGGACTTGGCAAACAGCTGTGGAAACTACATGTACATGTGAATGCATATGTTCAAAAGTGGAATTGAACCAGTGCGAGGAAAAGAACATAAATAAAAATGGGTAATCGTGTAATGGAAAACGAAAACGTTGAACAAACACGCCAAGGATTAGGAACTACCATGTAACCTTGGAGCAGGTCAGGTATGTACATACAATATATAAAAGTGTGTAGGTCGCTATGGAAAAGGGGGAAAACCTCACACTTTTATTAGTATGTATGGGCAAATGAGAATAATGAAATTTTGTACTTATCAGGAATTCCGCCGATGCAAGCTGGAGGAGCGGAAGGATATCCGGCTCGAAGGACCAATGTTCGTGGAGGGGCGGAAGAATTCAAATAAGCCGCAAGTGGTTGGCGGGTGCCAATGTCTTCAAGGGTCTGGTGCGTGAGTAGTAATTAAAACGCGCGAGTACTTCGTTTTAAACTAATTGATATTTATTGGTATTACGTTACAATATGTCCCGACACACACGAGATGGATGCGAGTTGGAAAATTTTACAATCGAAAGAATAAAGGCAAATCACAAGAGAAGAACGGGTGTTCGGGTTAAAATCTCGTATTAGATTAAATGGCGATGACCATGGAAAAAATCAAGTCACCCATCCTGGTGTGACCGTAGATGCCGAGGATCAAAAAACCCTCCTCACTCCTTACTGCTCTTCGTCGCTCACTGGTGTTCACCCGGTTGCGTGAACAGGATTAATTTCATTGCTTTGATTATGCGTCGAGTGTACCATTGATAAGGGTAGAAATAGTAATGTTGGTATCTCTGAAATTAATTAGTATATTTACTTTGATGAGTTTTCTTTCTTTCTGCTTTGATTTCTAAGGGTTTACCCATATCGTTAAAGATTTTTGTGATTGCCCTTTTTTTTCAAGCCAATCTCGACGTTAAATCTCTAGCGTTAAATATCTCTGGGGTGGTTTCAAAAGATAATTTGGTATTTCGGGTTTCTGATTTTGATAAATTGCAAATATGGCATTCATTAATAAAATTTTAAATTAATTTTTGATAGTCTGGATAATAGTATTTTTCTTTAAACCAGTTTTGAGTTTTAGTGATACCTGGATGAAGTAATGATTTATGGTTTTTAATAGTTTCTTTAAATTCTGCATAAGTGGGAATGTCTTTTAATTTGTAAGTGGTTCTCAATGTTTTTGTTTGGCTCTCTGGGCTAATTATTTCAAGTATTTGAAAATCTTGAAGTATTTGAAAATCTGTGTCGTTTTGAATATAAAGTGCGTTATTTTTTGAGCATAAATATTCCTTAATAATTTCTTTAGCAAACTGATTGCTCTTTTCTACATATGATATTTCTATCTTCGTTTTGTGAAAATAGTGAGTAACGTTGACTTTATTTTCGTTGCATTTATTGAATTCTATTTGACGATTGTAGAAATTCAGGGGTTTTTCTGAAATGACTATTGGGTTTTCGTTATCTTCTTGAGCACTATGTACTGTAGCTCTAGAACTACTTATTTCTTCACCTAAAAGATTTTCATCTATTTTTACTCTGGAAAGGGCGTCTGCCCTTTTCTTTTCTTGGTAAGTATTTTATTTTAAAATCAAATTCGTTCAATTTTATTTTCCATCACTGTAATTTCATTTTAGGTGCTTTGATATTGTCCAACCAGACAAGGGGTTTATGATCACTTAGGATTTCAAAATGTCTACCGAAGAGGTATGGCCTAAAATATTTGGTTGCCCATACAACAGATAATTATTCAGCCATAGAAAAGGAATTACTAAGTTCATGTTCGTTAAGTGTTCTACTACCATAAGAAATTGGTCTATGGTCCTGTGAGAGATGTTTTGTTCTTCTTCTATTTCTTCAACATCTCTAAAATAAAATGTATAGTTTCCTAGTTTTGCGTATTCTTCTTCAAAATTTATTTTGGCTTTGCAGGCTTTTAGGAAAGTTCTGCCTATCAGGATGTCGTATTTATTTGAAAATTTCTGGATATAAAATTTTTGTTCTGTTGGACAAAGTTTGCTGGGAGCAAGGAAAATGATTTCTTTTAATTCTACTGCTCCTTCAATCTTGTGAATTTTGGAATCTCGTTTCAAAATTTAATAAGTTTTCGGACATTATATTTATTGAAGAGCCTGAGTCGACCACACATCTCAAAGGTTTATTGTTCATCATTATTCTGAGGAAGGACTTGTCTCTATCTCTTCTTCCAATTGATCCGAGGCATTCTGATGAAAATTTTCGGATGTGTCTATTTTGCTAATTCGACTATTACTTTCTCTTTGCCTTTTTGTAGGCTGGTTTGCTACATTATTTTTCGAATAATTATTTTGCTGTTAATAATTCATTTGATTTAGGGCCCTGTCAATATTTAATTTTTGTTGAAATACATACTTGGAAAAGTTTTTGGTTGTGTTGTATCGGATTGTTTTGTTTGAGACGGAGTTGTACTATTGGGTACAAAGGGTTTTTTCACCTTTTTGGTTTTCATTTTGGCTTTGATTTAATTTTCTGATCTCTGTTATACTATTCTCGTATAACCCTTCTCTATTTATTTCAGCTTGCTAACTGTGGTTATATCAAAGCTAGCTAACGTCATAAAATAATCTATCGGTTAATTTTTTGTTTATTACATCTTTTATAGTGTTTTTAAAAGCATTTGCATAAAGAATTGTGTTATTTACATCGTTTTCTAGGCTTAGTTTGTTTGTGATAATATAGGACTTATCTTCTAATTCCATTACAAACTTACGAAGGTTTCCTGTATAGCTGGTGTTGTAGAGGTGTCGAAAAAGTTCTTCACAGGGGGTCTGCGTTTTCAATTCATTGTAAGTGAAATGAGATTGTACAATTATTAGTTATAAGAAATTTGTAAAATAACCTGAAATTACTTGCAGAATTAAAAAGTTTACGCAGACCTTACTTGAGGATTAAATGGTTTAAATTTCTTACGAAGGCACTGATGGGAGCTAGATTAACTAGTCGAACGAGCAACAATTTTTTTTAATTTCTATTGGAAATCTTAAATTAAATTTACTCTTTCGTGAAGAATTTTAAGCAAATTCTTTGATTCCTACGGTGTAGTAGAGCTCCGGCGACCTAAAGAGCAGGGACTTATGTAGTATTTTCATACCAAAAAACATTCAACACAAAGAGCTCAACTTGTAACATTTTGTTGCAAGTGTAAACAATAAAATATGTACGCAATAAAATATAAGTGTGCACTTGAATATGTTTATGGGTGATATATTCACATAAATATACAGCCAAGCATGTTCATATATGTGTGTACATTTATATATGCACATACATATATTCACAAAAGCAATGTATGCACAAGCGTAACATGAGCTAGAGCCAGGCCAGCGTGTGAACGCTGACCAAGCACTTTGATGCAAGCGCTCCAAATAACAACATTACGCAATACTATCAGTCATTAGGGCAGTACTATTAAAATACTATACTATATATCTTTTCAATGACTGGTCACACTTGCTTTTTAACTTCCCCTTTTGCTCTGAAAACTTGAACTGCGTGTATGTGGTCCCGGTGCTGCAGTGAAAAAATAATCAAATAAATAAATAATCAACATAAAAAATTAAACTTAAACGATAGAAAACTTTAATTGAATATTAGATTCATCAATACAACAGGTTATGGGCCCAGTCCATGCCAACTATATATATAAATATCAAAGAAGTTAAATTCGGCTATGCCGAAGTTTATATACCCTTGCAGTCCTTGACAATAATAATTTCACATGTTCAAAATTTGTTTTCTGCAACTCAATTCATTAATATACAAACAAAACAATTTTACTCTTCATACTATGTACAATTTGTTCTTCTTCTTCCCTCATTCCCTAAGCAAAGCAACGCACGCATACACATACAGTTTATGTAGCGTTGCGTCTGTGTGTGTATGCATGTGCTCTGTTGATTTGATGATGACGTAGTAGGCAGCAAGCAGAGCTGCCGGCAGCGATTGAACCGATTTATAGACTGTAACTTGTGTTCTATTTATCCGATCAGGGTCAAATTTTGGGATCTGAGATTTTATATCAAATTGGTATAATAATATTGGTAAATTTCATGGGGATACTCCAATTTTTGCAAAAATTTTTGTTCCAGAGTTATATGATATAGTAGTCCGATCCCAAAGATTTTCATACTTTATCTCACCCGGGGTAAAAAAAAGCTCCCAAAAAAAATTTCATCCCGATAGCTCTTAAGATGGCTGAGTAAAACGCGTACGCACCGACGGACAGACGGACAGACGGTCAGACGGACAGACGGACATGGCTATATCGACTTAGCTTCTCATGCTGATCAAGAATATATATACTTTATGGGGTCGGAAACGTCTCCTTCTGTGCGTTACAAACATCTGACCAATTTTATAATACCCTCTGCAAGGGTATAAAAAAAAAATAGTTGTGAAATTGATTTGTGCGTGCATATCAGTTTTTTTTTTTTTTTTTTTTATATATACATATATATTTGTATATAATACATAGGTAGAAAATGGAAAAGAATAAGTACAATATTAAGCCTATCTGTGGCGAAAAGTATTCTACATGGAAATTTAGACTAAGGGCTTTATTTACCGAATTAAAAGTTATTAAAGTAATTGATAATCCAATGGCTAATGAAGTAGATGACACTTGGGAACATGCGGAGATATTGGCAAAATCTTTAGGCGATTCCTTTTGCATTGCACGTGGAATTTTGTTGAATTTAGATGCGGTATACGAGCGTAAAAGCGTTGCTTCTCATTTAGGTGCATACAAACCAAATGAAACTATCTAGTGAAATTAAACTTTTATTATTTTCGAAGACATGGTGGATGAGCTCTTGACAGCAGCCGCACTAATGGATGAGAGCAACAGGATCGCACATGTGCTACGGACTCTTCCTTCTAACTATAATGTTGGAATCACTGCGATTGAAACTTTGTCAGACAACACTCTAATATTACCATTAGTAAAAATCAAATTGTTAGACTATGAGACCAAGCTGAGATGAAGGTACGGATACAAGTGGAAAAATCATGAAGGCAGTCGTAAACAACAGAAAATATAAATATATATAACAAAAGAAGTTTTTTAATGGGAAACCAAGAACTAGCATTAAATGCCATTACTGTGGCAAAGAGGGGCATATTAAAAAGAACTGTTACCATTTTATAAGGGCAAATAAAAATAAAGAATCTTATCAACAATATAATCAAGCTCAACTTGCAACATCGGAACACGGTTTCGCATTTATGGTGAAAAAAATTAAAGAAAGTTAATAATGAAGATTCTGGAGCTACTGACCATTTGATTAATGATGACTCGATGTTTGCCGACTGTGTGGAATTGGGGAAGCCAATAAAAATCGCTGTAGCAAAAGAGGTCGAATTCATATATTGTTTAAGAATAAACATAGTGTTCATCTGAAATGGCTTTACCAAATCAGATTGAACAAAGAAATATACAAAACATGAAACAAAAATAGCTGATACAGATTCATATATCAAGTAGGGCTCAAAAAACCAAACAAAACATGCGCCCACACTCTGTGGCGCAATATCAAGTCGCCAACGCTGTGCATGATATAAACAAGCATTAATATAAACATTAGAGTAAGCCTTTTTTAAGAACAATTGTACCCTCTTAGAGTCTAAGAGTTCTTTGACGTTTGTTAATAATGAAATTGGATTTATACTCGATTCTGGAGCTACTGACCATTTGATTAATGATGACTCGATGTTTGCCGACTGTGTGGAATTGGGGAAGCCAATAAAAATCGCTGTAGCAAAAGAGGTCGAATTCATATATTGTTTAAGAATAAACATAGTGTTCATCTGAAATGGCTTTACCAAATCAGATTGAACAAAGAAATATACAAAACATAAAACAAAAATGGCTGATACAGATTCATATATCAAGTAGGGCTCAAAAACCAAACAAAACATGCGCCCACACTCTGTGGCGCAATATCAAGTCGCCAACGCTGTTCATGATATAAACAAGCATTAATATAAACATTAGAGTAAGCCTTTTTTTAAGAACAATTGTACCCTCTTAGAGTCTAAGAGTTCTTTGACGTTTGTTAATAAAATCAGTTCATAATTTGAATTCTAGTGATGAAGATGGGCGTTTAGTTTTTGCGGTGCTGGAATCCTCTTCATTTTGGTCCTTCGAGAAAAAAGGAACTCTGTAGTTTTCTTCCACCAGTGGTAAGAGACAGAGTATAAAATAAAAGCAAAATATTATTGCTTAATAAATAAAAAGTGCGTGCGTTCGAATTTAAAGGCAGTTTGGCTAGTCGGGCAACTGCAATAATTTCGGCGCCGGTAAAAAAAGAAGAACTATATAAACTTGGTGTATGGCGTATTCGAAGCCTAATATCAAAAAAAAAGGTTAACTAGTGTCTATGTATCTATATGTAGTTGCAAGTCGGCAACTACCAACAGCAGCAGAGCAACAAGATACATAGCTGCAAAGAAGAAACTGAAGACCGTGCAGTGACAGTATAAGAAATTCTGGTGCGATGTCCGGAACCGGTACCGCCTGAGCCCATAGGCCCTGGACAACTGCAGCTGAGCGACGAAACAGTAAAAAATAAAACGGAGAACTCTACCCATTGGCGGACAAGCAGCAGCGAACAGGATCATCAGATAAGATATAAATAAAAATAGCAGAGGAAAACAGTACAGAGATGTTTGAAGATAGCGAAGGAGAGTCGCGCGGGGATGCGACCTCTAGTAATAAGAACGCTAATGGTAACCAGGAGATATTTTGGGATAGAGCCCAACAGCTCCAGGAATATCTGGAGAGAGTGGTCAAAGATTTACGCACTATAGACATTTCAACAGGCAATGAGACATGCATAGTATATGTTAATAAGATCAGGTGTGCCAGGTACTGTTAGAAATGAAAATGAACAATAGGGAAAATTGTAAGAGTGAGAATGTAACCGTGAGAGGCGAACTACCGGTGTTGCCAAAGATTCAGGTACCCACATTTTCTGGAGAGCCCAGAGAATGGGACCTGTTTGTCGAATTATTTACGGAATTAATTGAAAAAAGAGAAGATTTAAGTCTTGCGCTTAAGTTTAATTATTTAAAATCCGCGTTAAAAGGCGAAGCTAAGAGCATGGTAGCTCATCTATTGTCAGGTTCAGCTGACAACTATAGTGCCGCTTGGGAACTGTTAACCAAGCGGTATGAAAATAATCGGAGGGTATTTTCCGAACAATTAAATCGGATCGTTGATTTACCGATGATCAACAATGAATCCGCAAAGAGTATAAAAGGAGTGATTGACATAATTAATGAGTCAATACACTTAATTAAAATCAAAGCAAATTTGTCCGATGAAGTTGACGTAATACTCGCACAACACATACTTCGGAAATTTGACAGAGAGACTCTACAATTATATGAGAGTCAGATCAGAAAAACCAGGCAGATACAGTTGCTGTCATACTTAGAGCAAAGATATTGCTCACTAAGTGCCATGAGGAAGGAAGATAAAAAACCATTACAAAAAACGCCGGCTGCGGGTTTTAAAGATAGTTGTCCGATCTGCAAAGGTCCTTGGCATAGCGCACTTATATGCTATAAGTTTAAAACGCTAACATCTAAAGAAAGGGTGGAAATAGCCAAAAAGTGCAATTGTGTACACGATGCTTGAAGCATTCAAGCAACAAGAGATGCACTAATGAAATGGTCTGCTCATGGTGCAGCAAGGGACACCATACCCTTCTTCATTTTGGGGAAAAACAGGCAAAGGTAAATACTTGTGTTACGGCACAACAAAAATTGTTGGCCACAGCCCTAATTCAAGTTAAACAAATAAATGGAGAATATGAAACGTTAAGAGCCTTGATTGATAGTGGTTCTCAGAGCACTATTTTATCTGAAAAAGCCGCTCAAAGGTTAAAATTGCCCAAGATCAAGAAACAAACGGAAATTAGTGGCATATCCATAACAAAACCTAGAACTTCAAAATATAAGGTAAATATTAAAATGAAGACGCGTGATTCTCAAATAGAACTCCTTAAGGTTGAGGCAATTGTATTGCCGCAATTAATGAAAGCTCTTCCATTAAAAATAGCAAACGTTGATATGTCAATATGGCAAACTTACGTGCTAGCCAACTTTAAGAAACCTGGGAGGGTAGATTTGATAATAGGGGCAGACGTATATACCCACATCTTAAAAAGTGGAGTGGCCAAGATTAATGGCCTGCTAGGGCAAAATACTCAATTTGGCTGGATCGTGTCGGGATGTACGAAGTCAAAAGGAGATGAGTCCATAGTAGCTACAACAATAGACATCACAGATATGGAGCGTTTTTTTTGAAATGGAGGCAGATGAAAAAGATGATATAGAGGCTAATGAATGTGAAGAAAATTTTAGCAAGACGACAAAGATTAATGATTTTGGAAGGTATGTGGTAACGATCCCGTTTAAAAAAGAAAAGGAGTTAGGTGAATCAAAGGCGCAAGCAACTGCGCGGTTTCTTAGCTTGGAGAAAAAATTTCAGAAAAATCCAAAACTTAAGGAAGAGTACAAAAAATTTATTAAAGAATATTTGGACTTGGGCCATATGGTTTGTGAAATTATCCGAGATGAATTCTACATGGATGATTTAATGACAGGAGGTAATACAAGAATCAAAACACAAAGTTCAGCAGGTTTCCATAGAGGTGGAAAAGGCAGGAATGAATTTGTGAAAATGGATTTCGAATAGATCCGAAATTGTTGAAGAAGTTATTGACAGGCGGTAATAAAGTATTAAAAATTGATGAGAACGAAGCAATTAAAACCTTGGGGTTGCAGTGGAAGCCGTTTATAGATGAATTTTGGTTTAAGGTACACTGTGACGAGAACAGAAACCACTAGGTTGGATAGCGCCAGTAACAGTAATAGGCAAGTTATTCTTGCAAAAGTTGTGGCTAGCTGAGCGAAACTGGGATCAAGAGTTGTCCGATATCGACGCAACAGAATGGAAATTTTTCAGGGACAATTTGGTGTATCTGGAAGAAGTCAGATTACCCCGATGGATCAAGACACAGCCTGATTTGTTGTTGCAGATTCATGGTTTTGCTGACGAGTCAGAAAAGGCGTATGCAGCGGTGGTATATGCCAAAATTGGTGGGGCAGTTACCTTAATAGCCAGTAAGAACAAAGTTAACCCCATCAAAAATAGGAAAACTATTCCTAAATTAGAATTATGTGCAACACACTTGCTATCGCAATTGCTACAAAGAGTCCAGCAGGCTATTGCTGAAATGTATGCTTGGAGCGACTCTACTATCACACTATGCTGGATTAAAAACGCTGCTAGTAAAGAAAAGGGACAAGGTGGCATAGAGGATATGCTAAAAATCAAAGAAATAACATGGAACCATGTAAGATCTGAAGATAATTCTGCAGACGTAGCTTCGAGGGGTATTTATCCAAATAAGTTAAAAGATTGCGAATTGTGGTGGAATGGGCCAAAGTGGCTCGTTGAGGCAAAAGACAAATGGCCTAAACAAAAAACAGATGATGACAAGGTTATGGTAAATTCCGTACTATTAAATACAGAAAGTAGTATTATGCAGGAGCTAATTGAAAAGTATTCCTGTATAAATAAGCTGGTCAGAATTACGGATTATATATTTAGATTTATTGGCATTAAAAAAAAGAGATAAGGCGTACCCATCATATCTAACCGTCAATGAGCTTAAGAATGCTAAAAATTTTATAATTAAACACCAACAAGCATGTCAATTTAGCAGAGAGATTTCATATCTTACGCAGAACAAGCAAATTGACATGAAAAGCAAAATTTTGAGCTTAAATCCATTTTTCGAAAACGATGGAATATTGCGCGTGGGGGGAAGATTGCAAAATGCCAACATATGTTTTGATACTAAACATCCAATTATTTTAGATAAATCAAATCTAATAATATTGTTGATTAAAGATGCTCATAAGGAAACCTTACATGGAGAAATTAACCTTACGAGAAGCCGAATTCAAAGGAAATTTTGGATTTTCGGTTTAAGAAACGCTCTTAAAAAATACCTAAGGGAATGCGTCACTTGTGCCAGATATCGCCAAGTAACTGCGGAGCAAATTATGGGTAACCTACCCAAAAGTAGGGTAACGGTGTCAATCCCATTTCATAACACTGGGATTGATGTTGCTGGCCCAAATCGTATTAGATGCTCAAAAAATCGGGGACAAAAAACATTCAAAGGGTACATAGCAGTATTTGTGTGTTTGTCAACTATGGCAATTCATTTGGAAGTTGTTAGTGACTTGACAACTGATGCCTTCCTAGCAGCATTTCGAAGATTTGTGGCAAGACGGGGTAAATGCGCGAACATATATTCTGATAACGGTACAAATTTTTTGGGAGCGGCTAGGAAGCTGGATGAAGAATTCAAAAAAAGGAGTTCAAGATAACGTCCAGGTTGCCCCCCTGTTCTAGAGCGAGAACAGATTAGCTGGCATTTTAGCCCCCCGGCGGGACCTCACTTCCGAGGTATATGGGAAGCTGGGGTCAAATCCGAAAAGAGTCATAGGAGACAGTAACCTGACATATGAGGAACTGGCAACATTGTTGTGCCAAATAGAAGCCGTGCTAAATTCACGTCCGTTATATACGACGGGTAAAGATATGGACAACAACGAGGTGTTAACTCCCGGTCATTTCTTAATTGGAAGACCGACATTAGAAGCAGCCGAGTTCATGTCAGAAGAAAAAATTGGAAATTTAGACAGATGGAAATTAATTAAAAAAATGAAAAAAAGATTTCTGGGCGAAATGGAAAGACGAATATCTATATACTCTCCAGCAAAGAAATAAGTGGCGACGAACCACAGAGAATTTAGAGAAGGGACAGGTCGTGCTGGTCAAAGATGAAAATTGTCACCCAGCCAGGTGGCCTCTGGGCAAGATTGAGGAAATTCATAAAGGCAGGGACGATAAAGTAATAGTGGTCAAAATCAAATTGCAAGATGGGTCAATTACAAGGCCTATAAATAAAATCTGTCCACTTGTTGGGGTAAAATCATCCGAAGAAGTTGATGAGAATCGATATCGGAAAAGTAACAGATTCGGTCATCTGTCCAAAGCAGGAACCGTAATGATGTTAGCAATGTTAATGCTGCTTTGTCAACATTCGAATGCAGCAAGCATTAAAGATAATCGACCAAAAATAACGGTAAAAAGAACTAAACGCAACAGCCGCGTTGTACTTAGATCCAATGGGTGAGGTGGAAGTAGTAGCGTCCTCATGGGATCTTGCTTAATAAAGGCGACAGGTTGATTCCAAAAATGAAAGATTTATGTCAAAAGTTATATAATTTTGAAGACCAGTGTCATTTCGTATTAGACAAAATGGTAAAACGAATAACGGAAATCGAAGAAAATAATAGATTGTTTATGAGTCAAAATAAGCCAAGAAGCAAGCCAGCACCGTTTGAATTCATGGTTTCATTGTACCACATATTATTCGGCATCATGGATGCAGATGACAGAGTGCAGATGGAAGAAAACATGAGATATTTACTGACAAATGAGCAAAATTTGAAACACCTAGAAGAAAGGCAGACATCGATAGTGGACTCCACGGCAAACATTCTTTAGACAACTATAGACGAAAAAAATGTAAACATTCGCAACATGAACAACCGGATTGAAAATATGACAGAAGTACTAAAAAGAAAGCTATTACGTATATAGAGAATCCATGCAATTTTTCATGATTGTAAGGCAACTGAGTTCCGTAATTGATGAATGTAAAAAAATTCAGACAGGAGTTATTAATCTTTTAATAGACATTAATCATGGGTATGGTTGAACCATAACATTTTAAAACCAAGCCAGATGAAGTTGGAAATAACAAAAATTAAGGACAAATTGTCCGAAACATTAGTATTACCAGGTAAAGGAACAGGTACTGAATTAAAAGATGTATACACTCTGTTGACGGCAAAAGGTATTTTTATTGACAGAAAGCTAATTATAAATGCAAAAATACCACTTTTTGGTAGATATCCGTCTTTTCTCAATAAAGTTATTCCACTGCCTGTATGATTAAACAATAATCAAATGGTAATGGTCCGTATAGACAGCCAGTACTTAATTTAAAATTTCGAAATAGATTCGTATCATTTAATGTCCAAATCAGCATTGTTAAAATGTCAGAACTGGCAGTCGCATAGGAGAACATGTGAAGGAAGTTGGCCATGGAGTAGTGCCAATGATAATGTCTGTGAACTGACTGCTCTTAAACAAAATACCAAATCTAACTGCATATACACAACGATTATTGAAACAACGTCTTACTGGGTAGAATTAGATAGTAGCAGGAGTTGGTTATTTAAGGTTCCACCTAAAACTAATGCTAGAGTCCAATGCGGTAACGAACAGCAAGAGATAATGGCTATACCAGAGCAAGGAATTTTGAGCCTCAGATCAGGCTACACAGCTAGGACAGAAGATAAAGTTATTGTGGCTCATCATAGCATATAGTCAGAGTCGTATATAGCTATTAAAACGTCGCACGTGGTCGAGATTAGTAACATGGCAAATATAATTTGGAATCCAGTAGAAGCAAATATAGTAAACCATTCAGCAGAATTGGAGAAAGTAAGAAACCAGTTACAAGCATTAAAGGAACATCATATTGAATTACTAGGATTAAATTTCCATCATGTAACCGGTCATGTTTCCTTAATATTAGTTACATATCTTACTAATTTAAATATTAATAATAATTTGTATAAGACAACTTAAGATTAGAGGGAAATTCCTAAACGTCGCATTTGGTGGCCCTTCGCAGAATGTTTAAGAATAAACATCGCGTTCATCTGAAATGGCTTCACCAAATCCAGATTGAACAAAGAAATAAACAAAACATGCGGCCACACTCTGTGGGAAAGCACTCAAGATTTTAAGAACGGCGCAATATCAAGTCGACAACGCTTTGCATGATATAAACAAGCATTAATATAAACATTAGAGTAACAATTTTTAAGAACAATTGTCGCCTCTTAGAGTCTTAGAATTCTTTGATGAACACAAGACGATTGTTAATAAAATCAGTTCATAATTTGAATTCAAGTGATGACAATGGGCTTTCAGTTTTTTTGCGGTGCTGAAATCCTCTTAACTATTTTCTTCGTAATTAATAACGGCCTGACATGCTTTGAGATGTTTTCTACCTAATAGTATGTCATATGTTGATGAAAACTTATGGCAATAAAATTTTTGATGGTTGGGGCAAAGTTTGCTTGGTGCAAAAGATACGCTTTTGTTAAGCTCAATTATTCCTTTTATTGTTTGAACATTTAAATTTTCTGATGTTTCTGGAAAATTAAAATAATTTTCATTGATAATATTTATTGAAGAGACTGCATCTATAACGCACTTTTAAGGAATGTTATTGATTTTTAGTTGGACATAGGGATTTGATTGGAGGTATTCGGTTGATCTATTTGATCCAACTGTTCTGTCTGAGCTATCTGATCCGAGGTTGATTGATGAAAATTTTCGGACCATTCCATTTTACTCTGATCACTGGTACTCTCTCTTTGCCTTTTAGTGGGTTGATTTATCACAGGGTTTTGATTCTGAGGTTGATTCTGAATCTGATAAGGGGATTTTCTTGTCTGCCCTGATTAAGATTTTGTTGAAATTCTTCTCGAAGCTGTTGGTTATTTTGGGAATTGGTATGATTTGAATTATTGGTGGTTTTGCTTATAATAGTTCTGCCCTGATTGGTTTTGGTTTGATTTGTAATTCGAATTTCCTGAATTACTTTGATTGTTAGTTTTGGGTTTCTCTGTGGAGCTGTTTTCATATTGACCCTCTCTCTGGGCTACTTGTTTCAAATTAGACACTGTTGAAATATAAAACTTCGCTAATGTCATATAAAGCTTGTCTGGTAATCTTTTAATAATGACTTCTTTGACTGTGTTATTCATGGCATTTGTGTATAAAATGGTATTGGCGGCATCGCCTTCTAGTTCTAACTTATTAATTATAATAAAAGACTTATGTTCTAAATCTTCAATAAACTAACGAAGGTTTCCTCCAAAGGAAGTATGGTATAGCCGTCGTAGTAACTCTTCATAAGGCGCTTGCACCTTATATTCGCTGATGAGGGCGGCCCGCAACTCGCTCCAATTGTTATTGTGCGCTAGTTGTGATATCCGTTGTGCATCTCCAGTGAGCTGTCTATAGTACCATACATCAAGCTATGTTGACGGATGTCCCTCGTCGGGTAGAGTTGTAGAATGTAGTCAACTCTCCGTATGAACGTGCCCAGGGTCAAATCGTGACCATCGAAATTGGGCAACTGTCTAAGCATGTTAAGTGCCTGGTTCAGATGTGTTTCTGATAGTTCCAGTGTCATCTTGGATTAGAACATATTTAGAACTTCAAGATTCGATGTCGCGCTTTTGACTATGATTATGATTATTCATACAGATATGATTAAAGTTCGGTTAAAAAGCTTTTGATATTAGTATTGGGAGCTTTTGATCTGGTGACAAGGGTTCTGTATTTTGATTGGCTTATTGATTTTTGCTTACTCACGCTTGTAAGATTTTTTGGGGACATTTCTTTATAGTCTCGGTTGCAGTAAACATCCGCTGTTTTCTAGACTAAAGGGGCTGTCAATTTATGTGGGTGATTGGAGTGGAAAATTGAGAGGTGTGAGTGGATGGAGTGGCGGATAAATTACTATATATATAATTATTTGACTTGTAGCTAAGTAACCTGTTCCTACTAGGGACTGGCACGACAAGTATAAAATGGTATTGGCGGCATCGCCTTCTAATTCTAACTTATTAATTATAATAAAAGACTTATGTTCTAAATCTTCAATAAACTTACGAAGGTTTCCTCCAAAGGAAGTATGGTATAGCCGTCGTAGTAACTCTTCATTGGGCGTTTGCACCTTATATTCGCTGATGAGGGCGGCCCGCAACTCGCTCCAACTGTTGGGGTGCGCTAGTTGTAATATCCGTTGTTCATCTCCAGTGACCTGCATCTCTATAGTACCATACATCAAGCTATGTTGACGGATGTCCCTCGTCGGGTAGAGTTGTAGAATGTAGTCAACTCTCCGTATGAACGTGCTCAGGGTCAAAGCGTTACCATCGAAATTGGGCAACTGTCTAAGCATGATAAGTTCCTGGTTCCGATGTGTTTCTGATAGTTCCAGTGTCATCTTGGATTAGAATATATTTAGAACTTCAAGATTCGATGTCGCGCTTTTGACTGCACGAAAGGTTCTTTTGCGGATAAAACGAAAGAAAAAAAATTTTCGAGGGCTTTGGGCTTTAGTTGCTTACAGCTCCTTTACTTGTTTTTAGCACAAAAAGTCTTGATCACGGGCCAACCTTAGATTTGATATCTGTAGCGGTCTCTTGACACAAGTTTCGCACAAATTATTTAATGATACAAAAAAGTTGCTTATTACGCAACCTTAGATTCGATATCCGTAACGGTCGCTTATACACAAAGTTCTGCACGCACTAAATCATTTCGTTTTATCCTACCGACTGCGCCAGTTATAAATCAAATTCTTTCATTAATTAAAAAAAATTTGGATTGGTGAGACTCAAAAACGATCTTTATTGAAACAAAGCGTCTTAAGAACTAACTTAAGATTATTCATACAGATATGATTAAAGTTCGGTTAAAAAGCTTTTGATATTAGTATTGGGAGCTTTTGATCTGGTGACAAGGGATCTGGATTTTGATTGGCTTATTGATTTTTGCTTACTAAGCGTTCTCACGCTTGGAAATTTTTTGGGGACATTTGTTTATAGGATTTTTGTTTAGTCTCGGTGGTTGCAGTAAACATCCGCTGTTTTCTAGACTAAAGGGGGGGGTCAAGTTATGTGGGTGATTGGAGTGGGAAATTGAGTGGTGTGAGTGGATGGAGTGGCGGGTATATTACTATTTAGATAATGTATGGCAGCTCCACTGGTGTATTAAAGCTATATGTTATACAACACTATACGTTAGAGGTATATTTTGTACAACACTGGTTCGTTATTTGAATGGGCAAAATTGGTTGATTCCTGAATGACCTATTAAATTACAAAAAAACGGCTTACAATTTTATATATGTAGATAGAAGATAGATAACGTATCTCTTATTTCTTCTTCATTTGTTATTACTTGTACTATCTTAATTTTTGAATGTGTCTTTTCCTTTTTGTTTTAATTCATTAAGCGTCTGTGACCTAAATAGTTTTTCTGACATGTCTACCTTCAGTTTATAGATTCTTTGAGCACCGGTTTCTTTTTCAAGCCTTGGAAGGAATTGTTAGGTAGAAAAATGTCTGCACAGTGAAATTTTAAAATAGGAAATTAAATAATATGTACAAGTCAAACGTTTTATTCAGAGAGAGCGGGAAAAAGAAGTGAGTAAAAAGATCATTGTAGTTAGAGGTGAAACAAAGCTAGAGATGGATAATCATAAAGCCATAAAACGATAAAATGTAATTTGCATATTTAAACTATTTCAACATAAATAGCATATTTCCATAATTTCAACAATTCTTCTCAAATTACATTTTAATACAAAAATACAAAAAATTCAGTTATTCAATCATTCCAAGATGCTTTACAAACTTTACATGTTTTTCTTTCTGTAAGTTTTTAGTAAGTATATCAGCTACATTATCATCTGTTTGAACATAGTTAATTGATATTATTTTCATTGCAACAATTTCTCTGATGTGATGGTGCTTAATATCAATATGTTTAGTTCGCTTATGGTGCACTGGATTCGTTGCTAAATGTTGTGCGCTCAAATTGTCATATTTTAGGACAATTGGTTGTGATGAAGAATGACAGCGAATTTCTTCTAAAAGCCTGCATAGATAAGTTGCTTCCTTTGCTGCTGTAGACAGGGCGACGCATTCAGCTTCTGTACTGCTGAGGGCAAACAAACCCTGTTTATTCGATTCCCACGAAAACGCTGCTCCACCAAAATAAAATCCGTATCCTGTATAGGATTTTCTGTCAAGGCTGTCGTTCGCCCAGTCTGCATCAACAAATCCATACAATGGTTCTCCAGATTTGTAATAGTGCAGCTTCAAATCTGTTGTTTTGGACAAGTAACGCAAAATATGCGTCAACGCTGCATCATGCTCGCTATGTGGATCATTGTTTCGCTGCGCCAGTTTACTTATTGAGTGAGCAATATCCGTACGTGTAGATATAGCGAGATACATTAAAGAGCCAACCATAGAATGGGTCACATCTACCCTAGTAATTTTCTAACAAGGACTTTATATATTGCTTCTGACAAATTGAAATAGAACCAACTTCTCCTTGACGGTGAATTTCTATACCAAGGAAATTATTTAACTCAGATGAATCTTTAATATCAAATGAACACTTCAATATTTTTACTATGTGAGCAATATGGTTTTTCTTTGAACAGGCAATAATTAAATCATCTACATAAACAGCTTTTAAACTGTACGAACTTTGATCAATCTTATATATACATGGCTCATTTTTTGTAGCTTCAAATACTAGATTCTGTAATACTTCATTAAGTGTGCTATTCCAAGCCCTGCCCGATTGCTTAAGGCCATATAAGGCTTTTTGTAATTTAATTACACGATGTGGATGATCTTTACTAACAAAATGTTCTGGCTGCCTCATATACACTGTTTCAGTTAAATTACTGTTTAAATAAGCATTTGAAACATCTACCTGACGTAAGTACAACTCTTTTTCGGCAGCAACAGCCAAGACAAGTCTAATATTTTCATATCGTATAACTGGCGAAAAGGTTTCTTGATAATTTATTCCATATTGCTTATTACAGCCCAATAGCTAACAGTCTTGACCTAAAATTTGTTATGTTGCCCTGATGGAGCCGATTGCTTTCTCTCCAGGTGGTAGGTTGAACAATGTCCAGGTTTTGTTGGCAATGAGAGCATCATACTCTCGCTTCATAGACTTCTCCCACTCAAACGAATGTTCGCTTTATAAGGCTTGCTTGACCGTATTGGGGGTTTCGACATCATGATAGGCGACCATATTGTGAAGCATATTGTATTGTTTTTTAGGTCTACCTGGCTGTCCGGTGCGAATAAGACTTGGCCTTCCAGGTCCACGACGTTAAGGAACATTTTCTTCCTCGGAGTCGTTGAATGCTTCAGAGTCGTTGAAACTCATGCACTGCTCGTTTTCGTTGAAATGTGTCTCATCCATGTCGACTTCTTCTTGAGATGAATGTTGAGTTGCTTCTTCTGGCGTAAAGTCTTCTGTTTCTCCAGTTGCCAAAACTTGTGCTTCATTTGGGAACAAATCATCGTCATGGGTCAAATCATTTTCATTATGATTGTCTATAAGAAACGATGTTAAATTGTTAGTACTCGATTCATCTGTATAACACACATTTTTAGGAACTTCGTCTTCAACAAATTATACGTCACGCCGCTCGATGACTTGCTTCTTATCTCTGTCATAGAGTCGATAGGCATTTGCAGTTAGAGAATATCCAACAAAAACATACAGTTTACCCTTAGGCTGAAATTTGTGATGCTGCATTTTATCTAGCGCGTAAGCACTAGACCCAAATATACAAAGGTGAGACACCGAAGACCTGTGTTAGAGAATATCCAACAAAAACATACAGTTTACCATTAGGCCGAAATTTGTGATGATGCATTTTATCTAGCGCGAAGGCACTAGACCCAAATATACAAAGGTGAGACACCGAAGACCTGTGTCCACTCCAAATTTTTTTTTTTTTTTTTTCGAGGTGTTGTACCTTTTAGCGCCAGCGAAGGAGATCTGTTGCGTAAATATGCGCCAGTCGCTATAGCCTCCGCCCATAAGGATTCTTCCACCTTTGATTGAACCATCATTGATCGTGCCATTTTTACTAGGGTGCGAACGCTCTTTCTACCACGCCGTTTTGTTGGGGGGTATACGGTACGGGTAATTGTCGTTTTATGCCGTGAGCTTTTAGAAAAATATCAAATTTTTTTGTTAACGTATTCTCCGCCATTATCACTACGTATGGCTTTTACACTCAACTAAGTTTTTGAATATTTGAAATTTTTCTAATGCTTCATTCTTTGATTTCATAAAGTAAACAAAAACACGCTTTGACATATCGTCTATGAACGTAATAAAATATTTTGCTCCGATAACGGATTGAGTGTTTATTGGGCCACATACATCTGTATGTATTAATTCTAACAATTGCGATGCACAATTTGAACTTTGAGCGAATGGTCGCGAGCATCTTTTAGATTGGTTACACGTATTACAGTTAGTATCAGTCGAAAAGCATTTTAAATTAATGCCGGTCACGAGTTGTTTATCTATTATTTCGTTCAAACTGCGAAAATTAAGGTGACCATATCTATTGTGCCACAAAATTTCTTTTTCTTTCATATAAAACAATCTGTTTTTGGTAACGTTATTAAAAGAAACAAATTGTCTTGTTTTAAAGCTGTAATCACGGTACTACCGTCCTTCGATTTTAAAACAGCACAATTTTCTTTGAACGTAACTGTGTGACCATAGCTTAGCGATGCACTCACGGAAAAAAATTTAATTTCAGGTCTGGCACATATAGAACATTTTTTAACGTTATTACATATTCACTTGTATTTATTTGAACTGTTCCTCTTCCAGGGCTTTTAATCTGTAAATCAGCAGCTAAAGATATCATATAGTTTTTCTCAGTGTAGGAAACAAACAAATCTTTTTCGTAGCACATGTGCGAGGTGGCACCACTGTCAATACACCAATTGCCGTTTGCAAATTTCTCTTTTTGTATTTCCGAATACACTGCATAAGAAATTTGGTGTTTCTTCTCTCTTCTCTTTACTTTCTTGTTGCTTCACTCTACACTGTACTGATCGATGCCCGCGTTTTCCACACTTGAAACAGTTTCCGTTAAATTTACCGGTTTCGCGTTTTTCATTTTGTTTCTTGTTCGTGCCTGCATAGAAGGCTTGTTGCGCGTTTGCTTTTTCACCGTTTTCTTTTATGCGTATTGCTTCTGCCAGCAGCTTCACTTTTAGCACTTGTAAAGACGGTAGAGAATCTCGTGTCTCCATTGCTACCACAAAATGTTCATAATCAGAGCTCAAACTTGACAAAAGAATTATTACTTTTAATTCTTCACTTAAATCAATTCCAACTTCAGTCAGCTTACTAATTAGTTCTACTGTTTGCTTCCATTTTCAGGTTCAAAAGTTTTTTATAAAGCAACACTTTTTGAATTGGCCCGGTGGGCACGTGTACATTGCGTAGTACATCCCATGCTTCTTTTGAGGTCTTAAAATTTTTAATGTATTTCAATTGAGAAGTATTCACATATAGAATAATACACGCTAGCACTTTTTGATCAGCTATTACCGATTTTGCTGAATTCACAGTTCTTGGTGAATTAGTATACTTCGCATTTGTATACTCCACACGTCATAATTATGCTCATTGAGCTTTTCGATTTGAAAACTCTTTTACAATTTTAAAATTTCGTATTTTGTTAGACCTGGGCCAATAACCAATGTTAGGTAGAAAAATGTCTGCACAGTGAAATTGTAAAATAAGAACACAAGACAAATTAATATGTACAAGTCAAACGTTTTATTCAGAGAGAGCGGGAAAAAGAAGTGAGTAAAAAGATCATTATAGTTAGAGGTGGAACAAAGCTAGAGATGGATAATCATAAAGCTATAAATCGATAAAATGTAATTTGCATATTTAAACTATTTCAACATATGTAAAAAGAATATTTCCATAATTTCAACAGGATCTAGATCTAGATCTAGATCTATTATTCCATTAATGATCAAATAGCCTATGTTGAAGGAGTGTAATTATACCCTTGCAAAAAGGGTATATTAATTTTGGTCAGAAGTGTGCAACGCATAGAACGAAGCATCTCCGACCATACAAAGTATATATATATTCTTGATCAGCACGACGAGACCAGTGCGAATAGGCATGTCCGTCCGTCCATCCGTTCGTCCGTCCAAATTTGATCAAGATCTGGTGACTATATCATAAAGCTCCCATAGGAACGATCGGTGGAGAACAGTGACTTTGATCAATATTTTCGTTATATCCTATGACTGAAGGCCATTCTTTCGGAAACATAAGACTTTTTAGATAAAACGTTCTTCCATATTGATGGCTAATAGGTAAGGAAAGAGTTACCAAAAAAGTTGCAAGGGTATACAAACTTTGACGCGGTCGAAGTTAGCCCCGGCCCTCTGGGTTTTCTTTATTTTTGGTAATAAAACATTTGCATTTTTTGAATCTAAGTAATTATATTATATAATTATTTCATATATTCTTGGTATTTCAATTCTGTTATTGTTAATTTTATTTTCCTTGTATTAATTTTTTTTCTTTCCGATCTTGTTTTATTTTATTAGTTTCTGTTTTTTATATTTTCAAATTCAATTCTAGAGAGAGATATCTGTCGTTAAAGAAGCATCACGAGCTACATGAGAGAAGTTAACCATAGCAAATCAATGTTATCCTTCCTTTGAACTGACTTCCTATTATTTTGTATGATTTACCAAATAGGTTTACTAATATCGCCCGATGCCTAACAAATTTTGTTTCTACCCACTCCTGATATGTATAACTGTGTTGACTTCTAGCCTTATTATATGTTGGAGACTTTAAAGACCATCTACTTTTACCTCTCGGCTTAAACCAATGTGGCTTTTGCTGGTACTTGAATTATGAGTAGTTATTCGGATTAAATGTTGACCCTTTTTGTAATACAACTATTTCTTAGATAATCATTATTTAATTGAACCATTGCCATCTGAGTATTCTCATTTTGTACTGGCTCTGGGAAATATACTTTTCTTTCCCCAGATTTCACTTTACCTCTGAACTGAGGTTCTGCCGGGGCCATAAACTTATTTCTTTTACCTCAGCTTTAAGCGACGTTTTTTGTAATGGTTTTTTCTCTTCTTTGCTCATGGCACTTAGCGAGCAATATCTTCCATGATATCAGATCATCAATTGTATCATATTCCATGTATTTCATCCATTTTCCAAAAGCTTTCAATAATATGTTATGGTCTTGCTGTTGCGTTAAATTACAAGTGTAGTTGAGTTGATTGAGGTTCAGCAATCTTACCCACGACGATCCATCCTAATGCAGTTTTCACTATATGAGGAAGAACAATTCCTAAACTTGTTTTACCCATCCTGAGTAAATCAAAAAACTCCTTTACGCTAACCAATAAATCTACTTTTCCCGGCTTATAAAAGAATGGGTCGGCTAACACAATTTCTTTGGGAATGGCCCAATTTGACACATCTAGTCTTTTTTCAGGCTGAGGTAGAGATATAGATTCAGTCACGATAAACTCCATATTCCATTCATCTGGAGATATTCTTGAACGAATTTTGTTAGATACGGAATGTTTCATATGTGTACGTATTTCACCGACTCCAGCAATCTCATAATGATCGTAAGGAAACGGAAGCTGAAGCCTTTTGGCTAATTCTTCAGTTATAAAGGTAAGCTCAGAGCGAGAATCAAGTAATGCTCTTGGGAGCTGAAACCTACCAAGTTTGTCTTGAATAAGAACTATTACTGTTGAAAGTAATCCCCGCCGAGTGTGCCGAGCCAACATTGATGTTGCAAATGTTTTACTTTCGTCATGTGTATTATGAATTGTTTGTTGCAACTGATGATGAACAGAAGGTTCAAAATTTCCCTGGACGTTTGAATCCTTATGCATGTTTGTGAGATGTAAGCCTCCACAATGTGGACATATATTCAAGGAAGGAGACATTGAGGCTGGATGACCCTTATTGAGGCATCGTGTTCTCCGTAGGCTTAAATGGTGCTGGACAGCCATATAAAAAGCCTAGAAGTCAACACAGTAATACACATCAGGAGTGGGTAAATATCCCGAAACAAAAATTGTTAAGCATCGGGCGATATTAGTAAACCAATTTGGTAAATCATACAAAATAATAGGAAGTCAGCTATAAGAAGGATAACATTGATTTGCTAGGGTTAACTTCTCTCATGTAGCTCGTCATGTTTCTTTAACGACAGTTATCCTACTAATGACAATATTAATATTAATTTGTATAAGACAAGTAAAGACAACAGAATGTTTAAGAATAAACATCGTGTTCATCTGAAATGGCTTCACCAAATCAGATTGAACAAAGAAATCAAAAATCAAATCGCTTAAATCAAAAAATAACTTCGATAAAAATAAATGGCTTCACCAAATCAGATTGAACAAAGAAATATAGATAACATACAAGCAGTCCTCGGTAGATGAGTTGTCTAAGTGACCCAGTTATTTGGGCAACTGAACAACGAGGACCCGGGTTCGAATCCCAGGCTAGTGTATGGATGTAGTTTTTCGTGTAAGCCGAAAGCCTTAGTTGGCAGTGCTTGTAAAATATAGTTAGGTTGATAGTTTACAACTATATCCTATTTTTATAACATAACATACAACAAAAATAAGTCATAAAAATTCATGACATATATTGCTTAATTCCAAAAACAAAAACATGCATCCACACTCTGTGGAAAACACTAAAGATTGTAACAAGTAGCCGACGCTGTGCATGAAATATAAACATTAGAATAAGCATTTTTAAGAACTATTGTCGTCTCATAGATTTTAAGATTTCATTTATATACACAAGACTTTTGTTAATAAAATCAGTTCATATTTTCATACATTCTGGAAGGCTGTACAAAAAAAAAAAAAGAAAAACATAAAATTAAAAAAAAATATCAAAGAAGTTAAATTCGGCTATGCCGAAGTTTATATACCCTTGCAGTCCTTGACAATAATAATTTCACATGTTCAAAATTTGTTTTCTGCAACTCAATTCATTAATATACAAACAAAACAATTTTACTCTTCATACTATGTACAATTTGTTCTTCTTCTTCCCTCATTCCCTAAGCAAAGCAACGCACGCATACACATACAGTTTATGTAGCGTTGCGTCTGTGTGTGTATGCATGTGCTCTGTTGATTTGATGATGACGTAGTAGGCAGCAAGCAGAGCTGCCGGCAGCGATTGAACCGATTTATATAGACTGTAACTTGTGTTCTATTTATCCGATCAGGGTCAAATTTTGGGATCTGAGATTTTATATCAAATTCTATTATATTGGTAAATTTCATGGGGATACTCCAATTTTTGCAAAAATTTTTGTTCCAGAGTTATATGATATAGTAGTCCGATCCCAAAGATTTTCATACTTTATCTCACCCGGGTAAAAAAAAGCTCCCAAAAAAAATTTCATCCCGATAGCTCTTAAGATGGCTGAGTAAAACGCGTACGCACCGACGGACAGACGGACAGACGGTCAGACGGACAGACGGACATGGCTATATCGACTTAGCTTCTCATGCTGATCAAGAATATATATACTTTATGGGGTCGGAAACGTCTCCTTCTGTGCGTTACAAACATCTGACCAATTTTATAATACCCTCTGCAAGGGTATAAAAAGAAAAAAGAAAAAATACGAGTAAAAATAATAAAATAATAATGATTGCTACATGGCTACATGAAATTCTGAAAATGCATTTAAAATTTGCTTCAAAGAGATAGCTATGGAAACTAGAGGAATAAAAAGGATTGCCAATCCAAAATTAAAATTTCATGCTTTCAAATTCCATTTCTAAAGACAGTAATATATTAGAACAAGAAACCATGTTAGCTCATGAATTAAAAGTAGCGGACTCAGCCGCACGACGAATGTGCAAACTAAATTATATAAATTGCACAATAAATGCATAAAGAAAAGATGTGCAAGTAGTAGGTAATTTACAAATGATTTAAAATGATGAGTATAGTAAATGACAATTATATTAAGGAAACCAATTTCAGGACCAATGCCTTACAAATATTGCAAAAACACAGAATTCATGAAAATAATAGAATTTGAATACGAAAACATAGAAACTTTCCATAGTATTGCAAGCCCATTAATCAGTTGTTCAAAAAACTGAAAAAGGCGTTGTGTTGAGTACATTACCTTATGTTGGGACATCAACTATATTGATGGTGCGCTTACACCACTAAAATCTCCATATTTTTTATTAAACAATGGAATGCAATACATTAGCGAGACATTATAAAGACAATTCGAAAAATAAAATAAATGTATCAATTCTGTTAAAGTAATAAAATCAGATACATTGATACATTATGCGCAAATACTAACAGCACACTATAATAACATTATAACTATAATAAGGAAAAAGTTTAAAAACAAGACTACAAATTATTGATGTTAGACGAAATATTGTAATAACAATACTAGAAGATCCAAATCTACTCGCTGAATACGACGAGAACGAGTTGGATGATTTAGATGAGTCTAAACCAATGATCAATACAGAAACTGATATACATAGATAGTGACATCGAAGCAGTCGACGAAAATACAGAAGTTAAAATGTATAACCAGGTAGATGGCTACCTGGGGACAGAGAATACGGGCAAAACTGCTTCCAAGTATGCAACCAAAATAGATCATTCGCGGAAGCAATTGGAGGCAGCCTTTATTGATAACGGCCTAGACACAACTAACGCAAAAAAAATTCTCCACAAACGAGTCTGCAATGATTAATAATTGTGAGCTTGAAAAGCACAAAATAATATTGGAAGCTGTCCTAGACCCTGATAATGCCGAAAAATTCTTAACGAAAGAGTCTATAGCTGCCATGGTTAGCATGAAAAGCAAAAAATCGTGCTAGAAGCTGGTAACTTCGTCACTTTTAATGATGCAATGAGTAAATATATCCATTGCAGCACAGAAATGACTGGAAGTGCAAGTACAGTATTATTTCAGCGTGGTCGCAACAATAGGAGGTAGTTACTATTCTCAAAAAGGAAGAGGCAATGGCCGAGAATAATAATTGAGGTAGAGGTTACAACCGAGGTTGGAATCATTCAAAAATGTTGTTACAGGTGCAGATATATCAATTATAAAAAAATAAATCAATAGATTTAGAAATTCGAATAGGGGAAGTAGTAATAAACTGCAAAGGACTAGTCTTAATCGAATTACAAACAGACAACTACATTATTCCATACAAATTTCATTTACTTCATTCAAATTTCGCAATCACCTGCGGGGGAATAATATAATTAGATTTCATAAAAAAAATTTAATTGCCAATTAGATTACAATAGTTCAGAGGATTGGTTTATTGGACCACAAAACTTAACGTATATTATATATGTTCCAATAATATTTAGCTCTGGTACTAATTCCACACTTCTACCAGCATTTGTCTTCAGCAGAAGAAAACATCCTAATTCCAAATCAGGAAATTATATTGGGTGTCTACCACAGATACATGATGTTTAAGAATAAACATCGTGTTCATCTGAAGCGGCTTCACCAAATCAGATGCACTAAAGAAAACATAATACAACTGTACTTTTGTCACAAACAAGTAATCTAGCATATGACTAGAATTACAATCAGCCACACACATTGTAGAAAAACACTTGTAATTCTAAACTAACCCAAAATATCACAACGGCAGGATGTCAAGTGGCCGAAGCCGTGCCCAAAAATAATAATAATTTTCAACCCCCGAAATCTTGGGTTTGAGTCTCATTAGAATAAGATATTTTAAGAACAATTGTTACCTCCTAGAGCCTAAGATTCCCTATATAAACTCCATACTTTTGTTAATAAAATCAGTTCATATTTTGAATTCAACGAATGAAGATTGGGTTATTCTTCTCCTCCGGAATCCCTATTCATTTTGGTCCTTCGAGAAAAAGGAACTCTGTAGTTTTCCCCCACCAGTGGTAAGAGACTCAGAGAATGAATCAGCTCCTTAAGAGTTTGAGATCTTATGCAAGTGTAAATGCTAAGACCAGCTAAAGGTAGCAAAATAAGAAAGAACTCTGTAGTTTTCCCCCACCAGTGGTAAGAGACTCAGAGGTTCAATCAGCTCCTTAAGAGTTTGAGATCTAATGCAAGTGTAAATGCTTAGACCAGCTAAAGGTAACAAAATAAATAACTCTTGTTTTCCCCCACCAGTGGTAAGAGACAGAGTATAAAATTAAAGCAAAATATTGCTTAATAAATAAAAAGTGCGTGCGACCGAGTATATAAAGGCAGTTTGGCTAGTCGAGCAACTGCAACAATTTCGGCGGCGGTAAAAAAAAAAAAGAACAATATAAAGTTCGTGTATGGCGTATTCGAAGCCCTAATATCGAAAAAAAAAAGTGGCTGGCAGTGTATGTAGTTGCAAGTCGGCAACTACCAACAGCAGCAGAGCAACAAGATAGATAGTTGCAAAGAAGAGGCTGGAAAAGTGCCAGTATAAGAAAATCTGGTGCGAAATCCGGCACCGGTACCGCCTGAGACCAAAGGCCCTGGACAACAGCAGATGAGCGACGAAACAGTAAAAAATAAAACGGCGATCTCTACCCATTGGCGGACAAGCAGCAGCGAACAGGATCATCAGATAAGATATAAATTAAAATAGTCATAAGTACTTACATCAACCTACGTATTTTAATATTATCATTATAAATTAAATCGATATCCTCTAAGACAAAAATGTTCCCTACCAAAATCGAAAAATTGTTAGCGAAGCAGCACGAGTTGCATAAAAGGGTAAAGAAGATAGAAGAAATAGACGCTAGTAAGTTCACTAGCAAAGTTCTTAATGAATTAAGAGACATACAGAAGCAATGGATTAGTTACAATAACCAAATGCTAGAGAGTGGAGCAACCGAACATATCTATTTTACAGATGGAAAATATGAGGAAGGCTTAAATATGATTAATAGATTAATAGCCAAAGGAGAATCAATCAGGCAGGGCACTGTTGATTCAGAAAACATTGAAGCAGATGCAACGATGTTAGAGAATTTTGAAGACAGCAGCGGAGAGTCGCGGGGAAACGCGACCTCCAGTAATGAGAATGCTAAGGTTAGCCAGGAGAAATTGCAAGAAAAGGTTCGTCAGCTGCAGGAATATTTGGACATGGTGAGCAAAGATTTACGTACGATAGATAATAGAACAGGCGAAATGTATGTTAAAAAATAAAATTCTTGTTCAGGAAGGTACAGATGTGCCAAGCTTATTCAGTTGAGTTTATAGGTAACGATACGTTTAAAGAGGTCATAGAAGAATTAGAGTTCGACCTTCAGAATACCTTGGTAGCATTAGAAGAAAAAATAAACGATCAGAAAAATTTGAAAGTTGAGAATGTTACCGTGAGAGGCGAACTACCGGTGTTGCCAAAGATTCAGGTACCCACATTTTCTGAAGAACCTAGAGAGTGGGACCTGTTTGTAGAATTATTTACGGAGTTAATTGAAAAAAGAGAAGATTTAAGTCTTGCTCTTAAGTTCAATTATTTGAAATCCGCGTTAAAGGGCGAAGCAAGGAGCATGGTAGCTCATCTATTGTCAGGTTCAGCTGACAATTATAGTGCCGCTTGGGAACTGTTAACCAAGCGGTATGAAAATAATCGGAGGGTGTTTTCCGAACAGTTAAATCGGATCGTTGATTTACCGATGATCAACAATGAGTCCGCAAAGAGTGTAAAAGGAGTGATTGACATAATTAATGAGTCAATACACTTAATTAAAATTAAAACAAATTTATCCGATGAAGTTGACATAATATTTGCTCAACTTATACTTCGGAAATTTGATAGAGACGCTCTGCAATTATTCGAGAGTCAGATTAGAAAAACAAGGCAGATACAATTGCTATCTGATGTCATGGAATACTTGGAGCAAAGATATTGCTCCAGCAAAGAAGAGAAAAAACCAATAGAAAAAACGTCGGCTGTGGGGTTCAATGATAGTTGTCCGATCTGCAAAGGCCCCTGGCATAACGCACTTCAGTGCTATAAGTTTAAAGCGCTAACACCTATAGAAAGGCTGGAAATAGCAAAAAAAGTACAATTGTGTACACGATGCTTGAAGCATTCAAGCAACAAGAGATGCAATAATGAAATGGTCTGCTCATTTTGCAGCAGAGGACACCATACGTTACTCCATTATGAAGAAAATCAGGAGAGCGTTAATACCTGTGTAACGGCACAACGAAAATTGTTGGCCACAGCCCTAATACAAATTAAGAAAATAAATGGAGGGTTTCAAACATTAAGAGCTTTGATTGATAGTGGTTGTCAGAGTACTATATTATCTGAAGAAGCCGCTCAAATAATAAAGTTACGTAAAATTAAACAATATACAAAAATAAGTGGCGTGTCCTTAGTAAAATCCAAAAAATCAAAATATAAAGTAAAAATAGATGTGAAGACGCGAAATCCACGGGATAAACTTCTTAAGGTTGAGGCAATTGTTTTGCCAAAGTTAATAAAAGCTCTTCCATTAAAAATAGCAAATGTGGATATGTCAAAATGGCATTCCTACGTACTTGCTGACCCCACCTTTAATAAACCGGGTAGGGTTGACATGATAATAGGGGTAGACGTATATACCATATAAAAAGGCTAGAAGTCAGCACAGTAATACACATCAGGAGTGGGTAGATATCCCGAAGCAAAAATTGTTAAACATCGGGCGATATTAATCAACCAATTTGGAAAATGATACAAACATTGATTTGCTAGGGTTAACTTCTCTTATGTAGCTCGTCATGCTTCTTTAACAACAGTAATCTTATTAAAAATAATATTAATAATAATAATTTGTTTAGGGCAACTAAATAAAAATAAAATCCAAAACGTCACATTTGGCGGCCCTTTGCAGAATGTTTAAGAATAAACATCGTGTTCATCTGAAGCGGCTTCACCAAATCAGATGCACTAAAGAAAACATAATACAACTGTACTTTTGTCACAAACAAGTAATCTAGCATATGACTAGAATTACAATCAGCCACACACATTGTAGAAAAACACTTGTAATTCTAAACTAACCCAAAATATCACAACGGCAGGATGTCAAGTGGCCGAAGCCGTGCCCAAAAATAATAATAATTTTCAACCCCCGAAATCTTGGGTTTGAGTCTCATTAGAATAAGATATTTTAAGAACAATTGTTACCTCCTAGAGCCTAAGATTCCCTATATAAACTCCATACTTTTGTTAATAAAATCAGTTCATATTTTGAATTCAACGAATGAAGATTGGGTTATTCTTCTCCTCCGGAATCCCTATTCACATGCCAAATAGTAGGCATTAATAACATAAAATGTAAATAGAAGAGTGCCTGTAATTAGTAAATTAAAGAAAAATTGTTCAATTCTGTTTAAAAAACAATATGCACAACAAACAATTTTGATAAGCAAAAATACAGACTTAAAGATGATGAGCCAGTATATGTAAAAAATTATCGATGTCCGCATAGCCAAATAGAAGAAATCCAGCGTCAAGTTGGAAAGTTAATTGAACAAAATATTGTTGAACCGTCTATATCACCATATAAGAGCCCATATACTAGCCCACAGAGAAAAAAAGACGATTAGTAATTACTAACGCCGAAAAAATTCAGCTTTCTTAAGAAACAAGTTAGCTACCTAGGCCATGTCGTGGGCCGTGATGGGCTACAGGCGTGTCCCACCAAGATTGATAAAGTGCTGAGCTGCCCTATACCTCGAAACACCAAAGAAGTCCGATCGTTTTTGCGGCTTTGCTCTGACTCCCGCAAGATTATCCCCAACTTCGTTACTATCGCTCGAACCCTCCACCAGCTGACCGAGAAACTTCGACGCTTTGAATGGGACACTCACTGCATTACTCGTTTGACACCTTGATGCAGTGTTTAACGACAGCCCCTGTTTTGCCGTTTCCTAATGACACCGGTCAATTTATTCTGAACACGAACGCCTCGAATTCTAGGGCGGGAGCGACGCACCATTAACTATAGGACGGACAAGAACGAGTAATCGAGTATTATAGTAAATGTTTCCAACTAGTAGAACGTAACGTAATCAGTACCACTAAACAATTTTATCATTATTTGTATGGACGTCCGTTTCTCATACGGACTGACCATGCATCTTTACAATGGTTGTACAACTTCAAAGAACCGGAAAGGCATATGGCACGTAGACGGCCTGGGTGGCAACTCAGTAGGCAAACTGTCCCCATCAAGTAGCGGTTCCATTTTCTACGGCTGGGCACGCTAAAAATTTGGTTTGATTGGCTTATTGATTTTTGCTTACTAACCGTTCTCACGCTTCGAAGATTTTTTGGGGACATTTGTTTATGGATTTTTGTTAAGTCTCGGTTGCAGTAAACATGCGCTGTTTTCTAGACTAAAGGGGGGGGGGTGTCAAGTTATGTGGGTGATTGGAGTGGTAAATTGAGTGGTGTGAGTGGATGGAGTGGCGGATATATTACTCCCCCAACACGTAGAAAATAGCCTGTGGTCAGGCGGGAAATACAGGGTATAGAGTTGGATGTGCTTGCTGTGTTGCAAGTGAAATTTCTTGGGATGGGGATAATTCATGAAAAACGGGATTGTCAAAAGCTGAGTCACTTGATTGTACAAAAGTTTTATTCTTAATTTGTGTAATAAACCTTGTTTGAGCGGGGCTTCAGGTCATTATTACTGATTTATTTGTAAGATTTGAAATTCTAGGCAGCACAAAAGGTGAGCAGGTTGTCTGTATAGCTATTTCAAGAACCACCAAGTTCTATCATCAGCAGACTTCGCTAAAGAATCCACAGTTGTAATGGCCATACCATCTCTTCAACGCTAAAAGTAGTTGAGAATTCAAACTACATGAAGCGAAAAAAGAACGGCAAAGCTTGCAACTGCAGATTCCACCTTTTTTTGTGTGCATACCCATGGGCGCCAGCTGAATTAGTGTAAAGGGCTTCGCCTTAACCAAAGGCGTCGCGCCCAAATATTTTGTAATAGTATATTGTACTATATGCAAAAAAGAGGGTTTTTTACAGCAAGTGTAAAACGGCGGGCCTTCCGTTTTTGGTATTTGTCTAGATTTCGACCTTATTGATGTTAATCAAAAAACTTTGTTTTAGCGGGGCTTCAGGTCATTCTTACTGATTTATTTGTAAGATTTTAAATTCTAAGCAGCTGGCGCCCATGGGTATGCACACAAAAAAAAAAGGTGGAACCTGCAGTTGCAAGCTTTGCCGTTCTTTTTTCGCCTCATGTAGTTTGAATTCTCAACTACTTTTAGCGTTGAAGATATGGTATGGCCATTACAATTGTGGATTCTTTAGCGAAGTCTGCTGATGATAGAACTTGGTGGTTCTTGAAATAGCTATACAGACAACCTGCTCACCTTTTGTGCTGCCTAGAATTTTAAATCTTAGAAATAAATCAGTAAGATTGACCTGAAGCCCCGCTCAAACAAAGTTTTTTGATTAACATCAATAAGGTCGAAATCTGGACAAATACCAAAAACGGAAGGCCCGCCGTTTTACACTTGCTGTAAAAAAACCCTCTTCTTTGCATATATTACAATATATTTACTATTACAAAATATTTGGGCGCGACGATTAGTTGGTTAAGGCGAAGCCCTTTACACTAATTCAGCTGGCGCCCATGCACACAAAAAAAAGGTGGAACCTGCAGTTGCAAGTTTTGCCGTTTTTTTTCGCTTCATGTAGTTTGAATTCTCAACTACTTTTAGCGTTGAAGATATGGTATGGCCATTACAATTGTGGATTCTTTAGCGATTTAATTTTTCGACTAAATACTGAATGTGGACTATGTTCTTATATGGTTCTGACTGCTTAACAAAGTTGTTGTAAGTGGTTTGTATGTTGGTTAAATTTACAGTTAAATAATGATATTTGAAATCTGAGGGAAAATCCATGGTTCCTGTTTTGAATACAAGATATCCATTAGGTGCCTTGATGGGATTTGTTCGTGGATGGGCGAAAGAATCCAAATAAGCCGCACGTGGTTGGCGGGTGCCAATGTCTTCAAGATCCTGGTGCGTGAGTAGTAATTAAAACGCGCGAGAACTTCGTTTTAAACTAATTTATATTTATTGGTATTACGTTACAATATGTCCCGACACACACGAGATGGATGCGGGTTGGAAAATTTTACAATCGAAAGAAAAAAGGCAAATCACAAGAGAAGAACGGGTGTTCGGGTTAAAATCTCGTTATAGATTAAATGGCGATGCCCATGGGAAAAATAAAGTCACCGTCCTCTTCGACCAGAAATATAACATTCCGTCGGGACGTCTTGTCAGACCTCGACTCGACAGGCTTGGTCGACCCCGACTTTGGTCACAGCCAACCCCAGGGACCGGGCAAAAGAAAGATTGATGCGGCTCTCAGCCGCACACGCATCTCGGAGGACGCGGGTTTCGAGCCATTGCCCAACCGGAGGACTGCTGTTGGCATGACAGTCGTCGTCCTGGTGTGGAGCAGGGAGGAGAGAGAGATTTCGTGTGCGCCTTCTGGGGAAGCGGAGCGGTCGGATGATGATCGGGTACGGGGTTGTGGCGGTGGTGCAACACGGCCGGGGGAGGGTGATTGGCTGCGACGCCGGGCTGAGGCGCGTTGTTTCAGCGGTTGGTCGGCCATATGGAGCAGGGTATGGTGCCTTTGCCCGCATCTTCGGCAACCATGGCGAGTTCGGCACGCGTCGGATGAGTGCTCGTGTGCCAAGCAATTGGGATTGTTTATAAGCACCGCCCGGAGACGCTTTTCCCCTCGGAGGTTCAGGAAGCGCTGACACTGCCGGAGTGCATGAACTCCCCGACAGACCCGGCATCGGTACACGTTCGTTTGCTGCGGTGGTGCGGCAGACGCGTGGGGGCCATGTCGCTAAGGAGGGGGCGAGCTGAACGGACTGCAACGAAAGAAATTATGTAGGGGGGAGTGGATTAGTCGATGCACGGGAACGAACAACATGCACGGAGACGAGGACATTCGGACGGAACTTAGAGGGATTGGAAGTCACGATAGGGTTTTAGGCTCAGGACTCCTGCTGTCTTGCAACAGGATAAGCTTCGCTACGGGTCTTCGGATAGACCCACGCGCTGTGGTGACATCAGCCACTCGGACGAGACCGTCAGTCCAGGGAGGAGTGCGCTCCATTCGCCCTAAGCGCCACTTGTTGGAGGGGAGATTATCCTCGGACACGATCACGAGGTCGCCGGCCTGGAGGCTGCGAGTCGGTGATTTCCACTTATTTCGTTTGTGAAGCTCCTTGAGGTACTCACTCTTCCAGCGGCGGCAGAACGCCTGCTGGATTGCCTTCAGTCGCTGCCATCGGTTGATCAGCGACATAGGCTCAACCAGAATTTCCGGTTCCGCAATGGATAAGAGCGATCCTCCAATCAGGAAATGTCCCGGGCTTAGGGCCAGCAGATCCTCTGGATCCTCGCTCATGGGAGAAATTGGCCTGGAGTTTAGGCACGCTTCGATCCTTAACAGGGAGTGATGAGTTCCTCGAACGTGTACTTGACAGTGGAAGAGGACTTGTAAAACAGGGTCTTAAAACTTTTGACCCCTGCTTCCCACCGTCCTCCCATATGGGGTGCGCTTGGCGGAATAAACTGACAGGATAAAATGTGCTGGGGAAATGCCTTCATTATAACAAGCTTGGTGGCGTTCAGGAAATCTTTTTCGAGCGCCTTTGAGGCCCCTACGAAGGTTTTGCATTGTCGGAGTAAATGCGCTGTGGGCATTGTCTCCGTGCGACAAACCGAGAAAAGGCTGCAAGAAATCGTTCAGTGGTTAGGTCGGAGGTAGCCTCAAGATGGATCGCCTTCGTGCTGAAACACACAAAGACGCAGACCCTTAGTTATGAGACACGCAAGCCCGGTGTAATTCTTGATCTCGAACGGCCCTGCGAAGTCAATGCCCGTGTGAGTGAAGGGCCTGGAGTACGTGATGCGCTCTCGAGGGATATCACCCATCATCTGAGTCTGTAGTCGTCGACGATGAACGATGCAGACTTTACACCCCTTGATGTAGGACTTCACCAGGTTCTTAATCCGTGGGATCCAGAATTTGGTGCGCAGATACCGCACCATCAGTTGGTTGCCGCCATGCAACGTGATGCGGTGGGCGAATTCGACAAGCAGGCGTGTGAAATGAGTGCTATAGGGGAGGAGAATAGGATGACGTTCATCATACCGGAGGGACTCAGCGGCCCGGAGTCGTCCGCAGGAGCGGAGTACCTTATGCTGGTCGAGAAATGGATTCATATTGAGTAGCGTGCTGGATGATGGCAGGGGTCGCCCTTCGCCAAGGGCCCGTATCTCCGCGATGTATTCCCGACGCTGAGAAGTCCGAATCAAGGCGCGCTCGGCGGAGAGAAGTTCCTCATTGGTGAGGCGGACCGTGGAAGGCGTCGAAGGCGTTTGGTGGCGAAGCGTAGGATGTACGCGATGACTCGTAATGCCCTACCGTAGTGCGAGAACCGTTCGCTGACGTCATCGAGTAGGGTGGTCGCGGTGGTGTGGCACTGGACTCGTTGCTCCAGCTGGGTGTCCGGGAGTTCATGATGGAGAGTTGGCCAATACTGGGGGGCTCGCTGGAGCCAGTCCGGCCCATGCCACCAGAGGCTGCTGGCCGATAACTCGGACGCGGAGACTCCGTGGCTCGCCAGATCAGCGGGGTTGTCCTCGGAGCGCACATGTGACCAGCTTTGGCCACTGGCGCTTTTGGAGATGCTGGATACCCGATTGGCCACGAAGGTGGACCAACTGCACGGGGGGTTTATTGAGCCAAGCCAACACGATGGTGGAGTCGGTCCAAAACTGGGAGGTCGCAGGTGGGATTGGGAGTTCAGGAACGATCGACGCCCAGAGATCGGCTAGCAAAAACCGCTCCGCACAACTCCAACCGAGTCAGCGAGACGGTTTTGACTGGAGCTACACGGGTCTTAGCCGTTAATAAATGGACTCTTACTTGATCGTCGTACCGAACCCGCACATATAGGGCTGCTCCATACGCTTTCTGTGACGCGTCACAGAAGCCATGAAGCTCCCACGAGAGCTTATCGCTGGTGTTTAGCCAACGGGGGGATGCGGAGTTGACTGAGGCCTGGGTAATCCTGCAGAAATTCGTGCCATTGCTGCAGCAGGAGAGGCGGCAGAGCGTCATCCCAGCCCAGTTCGGTTAACCAGATTTGCTGCATGAATTTCTTCGCTCGGATAACAAATGGGGCCAGCCAGCCAGCGTGGTCGAAAAGTTTAGCGATATGGGACAGAACCTGCCTCTTGGAGATCGACTCCTTCAATGGTGGGTCCGCTACGGTGAAGAAGAAGACGTCCTCGGCGGCTTGCCAGCGGATGCCCAAGGTTTTTGCAGTGCTCGCGTCTTCCAGCTCGAGAAAGTCCTCTCGCAGCAGGTGCTCTCTCGGTATAGCTTGAAGTACTTCCTTCTAATTGGAAGTCCACTTCCGCAGCGGGAGGCCCGCAGATTGGAGGGCAGCTTGAAGCTCTCGTATGGCGAGACGGGCGTCGGCTTCAGTGTGAGCGCCGGAAGGACATCATCAACATACATGTAGTTCCGAAGGATTTCGCTCGCCTGAGGATACATCGCTTGCACGTCTTGTGCCAATTGAAAGAGGACTCGGATTGCCAGGAATGGCGCGCAGTTAACCCCAAACGTGACAGTTTGTAGCTCATAATCCTGAATATTGCCGCAGCGGTCTCGGTAGAGGATCAGCGTTGAAAACGAATTGAAAGAAGCGTCAGATCGGCCTGAAGAGTAGGGCCGGTGTGCAAGACATCGTTAAGGCTGACGCCTCGTGTGGAGGGGCTCGACGCGTTAAATACCACGAGTACCTCGGGGGTGGTGCTATCAGGCTTAAAAACCGCGTGATGGGGGAGATAGAAGTTTTTCCCATCTTGAGGCGGCGTCACCAGAATCATATGACCCAATTCCTCTTGAGTGGCCCAAGTCGACGCTATTCGGACTTTTGAATGGTAGGGACACAACATATCGGCCGTCTTTCCCTCTTTGGGTGGTTTCCTGGAAGTTATGCTCGCAGAATACGTTTTTTTTTTTTGCGGGAAGGTCTTCCACCTCCCAAAACTTGGTGCGGAGTACTTCAAGTTTTGCTTCTGGACTAACTCGCGTGGAAGCGGAGCGGTCGGATGATGATCGGGAACGGGGTTGTGGCGGTGGTGCAACACGGCCGGGGGAGGGTGATTGGCTGCGACGCCGGGCTGAGGCGCGTTGTTTCAGCGGTTGGTCGGACATATGGAGCAGGGTATGGTGCCTTTGCCCGCATCTTCGGCAACCATGGCGAGTTCGGCACGCGTCGGATGAGTGCTCGTGTGCCAAGCAATTGGGACAGTTCTTATTTATAAGCACCGCCCGGAGACGCTTTTCCCCTCGGAGGTTCAGGAAGCGCTGACACTGCCGGAGTGCATGAACTCCCCGACAGACACGGCATCGGTACACGTTCGTTTGCTGCGGTGGTGCGGCAGACGCGTGGGGTCCATGTCGCTAAGGAGGGGCGAGCTGAACGGACTGCAACGAAAGAAATTATGTAGGGGGGAGTGGATTAGTCGATGCACGGGAACGAATAACATGCACGGAGACGAGGACATTCGGACGGAACTTAGAGGGATTGGGAGTCACGATAGGGTTTTAGGCTCAGGATTCCTTCTGTCTTGCAACAGGATGAGCTTCGCTACGGGTCTTCGGATAGACCCACGCGCTGTGGTGACATCAGCCACTCGGACGAGACCGTCAGCCCCGGGAGGAGTGCGCTCAATTCGCCCTAAGCGCCACTCGTTGGAGTTGAGATTATCTTCGGACACGATCACGAGGTCGCCGGTCTGGAGGCTGCGAGTCGGTGATTTCCACTTATTTCGTTTGTGAAGCTCCTTGAGGTACTCACTCTTCCAGCGGCGGCAGAACGCCTGCTGGATTGCCTTCAGTCGCTGCCATCGGTTGATCAGCGACATAGGCTCAACCAGAATTTCCGGTTCCGCAATGGATAAGATCGGTCCTCCAATCAGGAAATGTCCCGGGCTTAGGGCCATCAGATCCTCTGGATCCTCGCTCATGGGAGAAATTGGCCTGGAGTTTAGGCACGCTTCTATCCTACACAGGAGAGTGGAGAGTTCCTCGAACGTGTACTTGACAGTGGAAGATGACATGTAAAACAGGGTCGTAAAACTTTTGACGCCTGCTTCCCACAGTCCTCCCATATGGGGCGCGCTTGGCGGAATGAACTGCCAGGATAAAATGTGCTGGGGAAATGCCTTCATTATATCATGCTTAGGGGCGTTCAGGAAATCCTTTTCGTGCGCCTTTGATGCCCCTACGAAGGTTTTGCCATTGTCGGAGTAAATGCGCTGTGGGCATTGTCTCCGTGCGACAAACCGAGAAAAGGCTGCAAGAAATCGTTCAGTGGTTAGGTCGGAGGTAGCCTCAAGATGGATCGCCTTCGTGCTGAAACACACAAAGACGCAGACATAACCCTTAGTTATGAGACACGCACGCCCGGTGTAATTCTTGATCTCGAACGGCCCTGCGAAGTCAATGCCCGTGTGAGTGAAGGGCCTGGAGTACGTGATGCGCTCTCGAGGGAGATCACCCATCATCTGAGTTTGTAGTCGTCGACGATGAACGATGCAGACTTTACACCCCTTGATGTGGGACTTCACCAGGTTTTTAATCCGTGGGATCCAGAATTTGGTGCGCAGATACCGCACCATCAGTTGGTTGCCGCCATGCAACGTGTTGCGGTGGGCGAATTCGACAAGCAGGCGTGTGAAATGAGTGCTATAGGGGAGGAGAATAGGATGACGTTCATCATACCGGAGGGACTCAGCGGCACGGAGTCGTCCGCAGGAGCGGAGTACCCCATGCTGGTCGAGAAAGGGATTCAAATTGAGTAGCGTGCTGGATGATGGCAGGGGTCGCCCTTCGCCAAGGGCCCGACGCTGAGAGGTCCGAATCAAGGCGCGCTCGGCGGAGAGAAGTTCGTCATTGGTGAGGCGGACCGTGGAAGGCGTCGAAATCCTTTTGGTGGCGAAGCGTAGGATGTACGCGATAACTCGTAATGCCCTACCGTAGTCCGAAAAACGTTCGCTGACGTCATCGAGTAGGGTGGTCGCGGTGGTGTGGCACTGAACTCGTTGCTCCAGCTGGGTGTCCGGGAGCTCATGATGGAGAGTTGGCCAATACTCGGGGGCTCGCTGGAGCCAGTCCGGCCCTTTTTGACTCTCAGCGCTATGTTGAAACGGTACTCCGTCCATATTGCTCATTTCATGTCCGGACGAGGACATTCGGACGGAACTTAGAGGGATTGGAAGTCACGATAGGGTTTTGACTCAGGACTCCTGCTGTCTTGCAACAGGATAAGCTTCGCTACGGGTCTTCGGATAGACCCACGCGCTGTGGTGACATCAGCCACTCGTACGAGACCGTCAGCCCCGGGAGGAGTGCGCTCAATTCGCCCTAAGCGCCACTTGTTGGAGGGGAGATTATCCTCGGACACGATCACGAGGTCGCCGGTCTGGAGGCTGCGAGTCGGTGATTTCCACTTATTTCGTTTGTGAAGCTCCTTGAGGTACTCAACCAGAATTTCCGGTTCCGCAATGGATAAGAGCGATCCTCCAATCAGGAAATGTCCCGGGCTTAGGGCCAGCAGATCCTCTGGATCCTCGCTCATGGGAGAAATTGGCCTGGAGTTTAGGCACGCTTCGATCCTTAACAGGGAGTGATGAGTTCCACGAACGTGTACTTGACAGTGGAAGAGGACTTGTAAAACAGGGTCTTAAAACTTTTGACCCCTGCTTCCCACCGTCCTCCCATATGGGGTGCGCTTGGCGGAATAAACTGACAGGATAAAATGTGCTGGGGAAATGCCTTCATTATAACAAGCTTGGTGGCGTTCAGGAAATCTTTTTCGAGCGCCTTTGAGGCCCCTACGAAGGTTTTGCATTGTCGGAGTAAATGCGCTGTGGGCATTGTCTCCGTGCGACAAACCGAGAAAAGGCTGCAAGAAATCGTTCAGTGGTTAGGTCGGAGGTAGCCTCAAGATGGATCGCCTTCGTGCTGAAACACACAAAGACGCAGACATAACCCTTAGTTAAGAGACACGCACGCCCGGTGTAATTCTTGATCTCGAACGGCCCTGCGAAGTCAATGCCCGTGTGAGTGAAGGGCCTGGAGTACGTGATGCGCTCTCGAGGGATATCACCCATCATCTGAGTCTGTAGTCGTCGACGATGAACGATGCAGACTTTACACCCCTTGATGTGGGACTTCACCAGGTTCTTAATCCGTGGGATCCAGAATTTGGTGCGCAGATACCGCACCATCAGTTGGTTGCCGCCATGCAACGTGATGCGGTGGGCGAATTCGACAAGCAGTCGTGTGAAATGAGTGCTATAGGGGAGGAGAATAGGATGACGTTCATCATACCGGAGGGACTCAGCGGCCCGGAGTCGTCCGCAGGAGCGGAGTACCCCATGCTGGTCGAGAAATGGATTCATATTGAGTAGCGTGCTGGATGATGGCAGGGGTCGCCCTTCGCCAAGGGCCCGTATCTCCGCGATGTATTCCCGACGCTGAGAAGTCCGAATCAAGGCGCGCTCGGCGGAGAGAAGTTCCTCATTGGTGAGACGGACCGTGGAAGGCGTCGAAGGCGTTTGGTGGCGAAGCGTAGGATGTACGCGATGACTCGTAATGCCCTACCGTAGTCCGAGAACCGTTCGCTGACGTCATCGAGTAGGGTGGTCGCGGTGGTGTGGCACTGGACTCGTTGGTCCATCTGGGTGTCCGGGAGTTCATGATGGAGAGTTGGCCAATACTGGGGGGGGCTCGCTGGAGCCAGTCCGGCCCATGCCACCAGAGGCTGCTGGCCGATAACTAGGCCGCAGAATACGTCATCCTCCTTTTCCGGCTTTGCGGGAAGGTCTTCCACCTCCCAAAACTTGGTGAGGAGTACTTCAAGTTTTGCTTCTGGACTAACTCGCGTCTGTGCCGCGAAAACTGATCGAGACACCGAAGGGTCAGGCATGATAGCCCCACACAGAACCCATCCAAAGATGGTTTCTAGCCCGACGAACTCACCAATATCCTTTTTGATCCCATCTCCGAGGATGTGGGGAAACAGGTCTACACCGATTATCATGTCAATAGGCGCGGGCTTGTTGTAATACGGGTCAGCAAGGGGGCGATCGAGGCACTGCGTTGGAACAGTGTTAAGGAATGGAGCCGTTGGAATGGCCCCTGACAATTTGGATACGACCAGGGCGGAGAACTCGATCTTGTTCAGTCTGTCACACGGGGGAGACAGTATCAGCAAGCACACCTTGTCGGCGCAGCCTCCATCACTCTGGCCCATGCCAGTAACCGCGGCGTCTACTGGGTAAAAGGGGGGCTGGACCATGTTGAAGACACGCTCGGAGAGAAAAGTTGAATCGGCCCCAGAGTCGATCAACGCCCGAATATGATGATCCACACCACGATGGTGCAGAGTGACAATCGCAGTGCCTAAAAGGCCTCTGCCTGGGGTAGATGCAAAATAACTTTGAGCATTTGTGAGCTGGTTGCTCGTGGACGAACGCTCTGTGGCGCTGGATGGTGGGACTTGCGAAGCGGACGGCGCGGACACGGACACATCCCTAGGATGCAACAGAGTGTGATGACGTTCCTTGCAGGTATGGCAATTATGCGCACTGGAACAGCCCTTCACCTGATGACCGCGGGCAAAACAGTTCAGACAAAGACCCTGCTGTCTAATGGTTTCCGAACACCTCTGAACAGGCATATCAAGAAAAATAGGGCAGAGCCGTAATGATTGATTCTCCCGATGGCACAGCTTGCAAGACGCCGGTTTGAGCTGAGCTTTCGCTGGAAACGCTTGGACCTTCATCGTTGCAGAGGATTTGCGGGGGCCAATGGGGATGGCTTGGACACTTGGGGCCGACTTATGTTCTTCGGTGGCATCCAGGACACGATACCGTTCGGTGAGAAATTGGTTCACATCGGACCAAGTGGAGACGACATTCTTATTTGGCACTGATTGTTCCCACAGGAGAATTGTGGCCTTCGGTTATTTGCTAGTGCATATGGCGAGGAGTAAGACATTCCAATTCTCAGTACTAACACCCGAACGCTCAAGAGCGGTAAGACACCCTTGAAACGCGGTCTGCAGCTCTCGCAAGGATTTGCCCGACTCTTGTGCCACCGCGGGAATCTGAAGGAGTTGTCTGGCTTGAGTTATGACAAGCAGACGGCTATTTTTGTACCGTGCGGTGAGGTTCTCCCACGCGGCCTGGAAACCCTCATTCATCAGGGGGGACTTAGCCACGATGGTTCTCGCTTCCCCTCGCGTTTTGGCGTTCAAGTGAAAGAGCTTCTCCACTTGTGACAAATACGGATTGGCTATATAAATGGCGGCGAACAAATCGCGGAATGTGGGCCATGCTAGGCTGTCGCCGTCAAATGTCTCCACCTCACACGGAGGAACTCTATGCCCCGGTGTCCCCGAAGGAGCGGTTGGCTGACGCCTAAGAGTCGTCATCTGTGCCGAGAGCTGTTCGATGCGTTCTCCGAACAACGTCCCGCATCGCACATACGCCGCGTAAGCGGATTCGTGCTTCGCCTTGATGTGGCTTATGTTTGCCAAGCTTTCCTCGTCGGCTTGGATTGTCAAGGCCTTGTGACAACGGGAGTATTCCATCTCGACAGTTGACCAAAGGGATTTGAGCTGCTCTAAGTGCATTTTAATGGAAAACAAGGGCACTTCAGAAGTTAGAGCTTCACTCTCGCGAGCTTCAAACAGAGTCAATGCGTCGCACGCTAGAACGAAATCGGAGAGGGACATTCTGGAGTGTTCTCTACGCTGTTGTGATACGGATCGGGTGACGGGAGCGTCAGAACAGTGCGTCACAACAACGTGCGGAATCTGGGTCTGGGTTGAAAGCTTGGAACGACCTTTGTGTTCCCTCGAGTCTTTAACCGAGAATCTGCGACCCTCAGGTAAGCTGGACGAAGACGGACGGGACCTTGGGGATTCGCTGCGGCTGCGAACTGACGAGAACTTGCGCGAAATATCCGTACGCTTCACGGTCACCGGAGTTGTCGGAGGCCGAACCTTCTCCGGAGTTGCAGAGGGAGACGAAAGACTGTTGGACTTCGGCGCAGTCTTGGAGGGCTCCGTGGACATACTCAGGGGACCTTACCGACGAACACCGCGTTTGTGCGCGTCCTTTTTTTTTTTTTTTGGTTTTGGAAGTGAGAAGTGGACTTTATGGGGACGCAAGAACTTTCAAACTGTGCTCCGCAGGATTGCGGGAGAATTTTCTCGCGTGTGGCTCGAAAACGAAGCCCCTTTAATGGGGATAGATGCGGAATAATATACGAACGCACGAATGCGGATTGAAAATTACACGTAGACGAAGCGAAATGATTACAAAACAAGTTTATATGGATTCGTAAGTAACGATGGGAGTACGTATAAAACAAAACACGGATGAAATATATAAATAAAGATGTATAGGATAAAAAGAAAATACGTTTTTATATAAATCTGGATCGTGTCACCACTACTCCGAAAACAGCTGTTGGCCGCTGCTTATATATTTGATTTTGGTTTTGTTGTTTATGTTAATAAAATTTTTTTTTTGGGGTTGTAGGGACAACACGAACGTTTTTTACACACCGCAAGTGTTGTGCGCGAAAACAAAACAAAATACCCGATCAGTGCATATGGACGAATGCTTTGATATATTATGTATACATGCGTAAGTACACAGGTAGGTTTTTTTTTTTTTTTTTTTTTTTTTTATTCCTTTATTGATAGGTATAGATAGTATAGATAGATATATACATAGGAAAAGATGTCATAAAGGGAGCTTGATCCTAGGGGACGTCCTCGTGGGAATTGCTTCCTAGGGTCGGTGGCTCTCTCTACGACGCTCCAGCTCTCATGCGTTTGGATTGTCGCATATCCCGCATTACATATGCTGCAAAGTTGTTGACCGCTTCCCATGTTTGTGGGCTGCCAACCATTGAATCCACGAGGTTGTTCACCGTTAATCCAGCCCCTGCAGTGAGTTCTAGGTGCCTTCTTTGGGACTCATAGCGCCGACACCTGAAAAGAATATGTTGTGCGTCTTCTACGCTGTTATCGCTGCAGACTGTGCACATATGCGATTCTTCGTGTCCAAAGCGATGGAGATATTGCCTAAAGCATCCATGCCCGCTAAGTATCTGGGTTAGGTAGAAATTTACTGACCCATGCTTTCTGCCTAACCACTTCTCTATATTTGGGATCAGCAGGTGGGTCCATCTGCCCTTCTGTGACGCGTCCCATCTTCTCTGCCATGTTAATAGGCTTCTGCCTCTAGCCTGTGCGCGTGCCAGTTTCTTCGAGGGCTTATCACTAGGTGCTGCAGCTACGACTGTGTCTTCATCCGCCTGAATGTCAAGTGGCAGCATCCCAGCTAACACTAATACTGCGTCGTCAGATACCGTTCTAAACGCGCAGCAGACTCTGAGTGCACAAAGTCTGTGGGTTGACCGTATGCCCCTGCTGTAGCTTTTTACTAATAAAGCCGATTTCCAGATCCGAGCCGCATAAAGTACAATGGATCTGTGTACTGTTGTCAGCAGCTTTCTCGTCTCTTGTTTTGGGCCCCTCGTGTTTAAGAGGATCCTTGACAACGAACGCACGCATACAGATGCCTTCTCCTGAATGTTTGCTAGGTGTTCCCGAAAGGTTAGTCGAGTGTCTATCCACACGCCAAGATAGCGGATAGCTCTTTTGGACTGGACCGTAGTGCAGCACGCTTCCAGCATCGGATGTATACTCCAACTGCCTCCTTCCGAAGTAGCTCCAGGTGATGGCATGAATGTGGGCCGGGACTCCAAAGTTTTGCAGTGCGTCAAGAATAGATCCCCAATCGGCAGTGTTAAAAGCGTTCTTTATGTCGAGGGTGACCAGCAGGCAATATTTTTTTGCACCTCCTTTCCATCTCTCACCTTTAATAGCTTCTGAGGCAATATCGACCACTCTTGAAATGGCATCAGTTGTGGACTTACTTTTTCTAAAGCCATATTGATGGGTGACAAACCGCCGCCTAGCCTGATGGCTGACTCTAGCCTCGCACATATAATAGATTCCAGGACCTTGCCTATGGTGTCTATTAGGCAAATTGGCCTGAATCCTGATGGCTCATCTAGGCTTTTGCCTGGTTTTGGCAGCAGGACCAACTTTTGCAGCTTCCATATGTCCGGAAAGCAGCCCTCCCGGAGGCATTGGGAATACACCTGTGCAAATATATCTGGGTTCAGCATCATTGCCAGCTTAACGGCGCGATTTGGTATGCCGTCTGGCCCTGGAGCTTTACTAGGGTTGAGGCGTCCAGCCGCGGCCTTTATCTCCTCATGTGAGACTACATCGATAGCAAAATGTGTCTGCATCGGTCTTCTGCACGTTAGTGCATCGCTTCTAGCTGGAAACAGATTGTACTATATCCCGCAGCTGCTCCGGATTTGTTGGTGCAGTTTTTTTATTTGCATACACACGCTTCACTACAATCTTATAGGCCTTGCCCCAAGGGTCCTTATCAGCTGAGTCACACAGCTCAAGGAAGCATTCCCGTTTGCTGGAATGTATGGCCCGTTTTAATGCCTTGCGAGTTCTTGCAAAAACTATATGAAGAGATGGCCAATTGCCATCATTCCTTTTTCGCGCCCGTTGGTAACACCGTCTTGCCCTAAAGCAAGCCCGTCGAGCTTCTGCAATGCTATCATTCCACCAGAATACCGATCTATGGTGGCCTCGGTAAGCTTTACGTTCCTGCATGCTTTTGTCACACGCCTCGTCTAACTTACGAGCCAATTGGTTTGCCATACTCTGGGCTGACTCCGTTGCCAACTCTATACCAGTTATAGCGGCAGTGAATTGGGGAACATTCAGGGTATCCGCTTTGTACGTTTTACATGCCACCGGATGCACATCTCGCCGACGGATTGATCCTCCGATCTCGAAAAGGATCGCCTCATGGTCGCTAGCCGTGTAGAATTCGCCGATTTTCCAAGAGGAGCGCCGAAAAATGCTGCTGCTGACAAAAGTGAGGTCAATGACCGATCCTACACCCGCTCGGCTGAATGTATTTTGATTGCCACTGTTTAGCAGGGCAATATCTAGTAGGGCAAAAGCCTCCCATAAGGCACGGCCTCAGGTAGGTATGTAGATGTGTATGCACACGCGTTGTTCACACAAAACCTAAGTAATTTGTCATTTAGTTGGATGTTGGATGGATTATGGATTATGTGTTGTGGATATATACATATGTGCGTGCATCAATGTATGACTATGTAAGTATGTATGTACATACATATGTAAGCAAGTGCACCGGTTTTCAAATACGCGCGTGAGGAAATTAATTTCGCAACCAATTCGAATTCACAAGAAATCGCGGTGCATACGTTAATTGCTATTAACAAAAATTTTTTTGTTTTTTGTGTGTGGTAAATGTGCGAATGAATTATGTGTATATGGATATGTACATATGCGCCTATATATAAAAGTGTGTAGGTCGCTATGGAAAAGCGGGAAAACCTCACACTTTTATTATTATGTAGGGGCAAATGAGATGAATAATGAAATTTTGTACTTATCAGGAATTCCGAAGATGCAAGCTGGAGGAGCGGAAGAACATCCGGCTCGAAGGACCAATGTTCGTGGAGGAGCGGAAGGATCAAAATAAATTACAAGTGGTTGGCTGGTGCCAATTTCTTCTGGAGGGATGAATTAATAACGCGCGATAACTTCAGTTAAAAAAAACTTATGCTTCATTAAATTTACAGGTGGCCGACACACACGAAATGTTTCGGGTTAAAAGTATACAAATTTCGAGATAGAAAATTCTGAAGAGAAGGAACGGGTGTTCGGGTGAAAAACTCGTATTAGATTAAATGGCGATGCCCATGGGAAAAATCAAGACAGCCTTCCTGGTGTGACCGTAGATGCCGAGGATCAAAAAACCCTCCCTCACTCCTCACTGCTCTTCGCCGCTCACTGCTGTTCACCCGGTGGCGTGAACAATAATATTAAATATTTCGTTATACGCAGTTTTTTCGGAAATGATTTGTTTAGCTTGGATATAAGAGATTGGTTCTAGTTTTGTTACATTGTTAATTACATAAATATTTTGGGTATAATCTTGTAATGTATTTACTATTGATGTTTCATTTAACTGCATAGCACTGTCGTATATTTTTATTATATTATTTCCTTCTATGAATATTTAATTTTGGTTACAATTTTGTTTTAAATTTGTTTTGGGCAAGTTCCAAGTTACGATAATATTGGGTTCTACATAACTAATTGAATTGGTTTTGAACATCTTTGTGTATTTGCATTCTGCTGGTTTTTGTGTAATAATGCCAACTATACACTAATTTATTTCTTGTTTTTTGGTTGATTTTGCATAAATTTTATTATTTTGAACATAGTAAGCGTTCACGCCACCGGGTGAACAGCAATGAGCGGCGAAGAGCAGTGAGCGGTGAGGAGTGAGGAGGGTTTTTTGATCCTCGGCATCTACGGTCACACCAGGAGGAGTGACTTGGTTTTTCCCAATGGGCACCGCCATTATTCTGAATCGAGCTTTTCACCCGAACACCCGTTCTTCTGCTTTTTACGATTTGTCAATTTTTTCAACCCGAACCTCTCCGATTTCGTTCTAGCGTGCGACGCATTGACTCTGTTTGAAGCTCGCGAGAGTGAAGCTTTAACTTCTGAAGTGCCCTTGTTTTCCATTAAAATGCACTTAGAGCAGCTCAAATCCCTTTGGTCAACTGTCGAGATGGAATACTCCCGTTGTCACAAGGCCTTGACAATCCAAGCCGACGAGGAAAGCTTGGCAAACATAAGCCACATCAAGGCGAAGCACGAATCCGCTTACGCGGCGTATGTGCGATGCGGGACGTTGTTCGGAGAACGCATCGAACAGCTCTCGGCACAGATGACGACTCTTAGGCGTCAGCCAACCGCTCCGTCGGGACCACCGGGGCATAGAGTTCCTCCGTGTGAGGTAGAGACATTTGATGGCGACAGCCTAGCATTGCCCACATTCCGCGATTTGTTCGCCGCCATTTATATCGCCAATCCGTATTTGTCACAAGTGGAGAAGCTCTATCACTTGAACGCCAAGACGCGAGGGGAAGCGAGAACCATCGTGGCTAAGTCCCCCTGACGAATGAGGGTTTCCAGGCCGCGTGGGAGAACCTCACCGCACGGTACGAAAATAGCCGTCTGCTTGTCATGACTCAAGCCAGACAACTCCTTCAGATTCCCGCGGTGGCACAAGAGTCGGGCAAATCCTTGCGAGAGCTGCAGACCGCGTTCCAAGGGTGTCTTACCGCACTTGAGCGTTCGGGTGTTAGTACTGAGAAGTTAGTTACTTTTAGTTACTTAACTTGTGAAGTTAGTACTGCCCGCGGTCATCAAGTGAAGGGCTGCTCCAGTGCGCATAATTGCCATACCTGCAAGGAACGTCATCATACGCTGTTGCATCCTAGTGATGTGTCCGTGCCCTCGCCATCCGCTGCGCAAGTCCCACCATCCAGCGCCACAGAGCGTCCGTCCACGAGCGACCAGCTCACAAATGCTCAAAGTTATTTTGCATCTACCCCAGGCAGAGGCCTTTTAGGCACTGCGATTGTCACTCTGCACCATCGTGGTGTGGATCATCATATTCGGGCGTTGATCGACTCGGGGGGCCGATTCAACTTTTCTCTCCGAGCGTGTCTTCAGCATGGGCCAGCCCCCCTTCTACCCAGTAGACGCCGCGGTTACTGGCATGGGCCAGAGTGATGGAGGCTGCGCCGACAAGGTGTGTCTGCTAATGCTGTCTCCCCCGTGTGACAGATTGAACAAGATTGAGGTCTCCGCCCTGGTCGTATCCAAATTGTCAGGGGCCATTCCAACAGCTCCATTCCTTAATACGGTTCCGACGCAGTGCCTCGATCGCCCCCTGGCTGACCCGTACTACAACAAGCCCGCGCCTATTGACATGATCATCGGTGTAGACCTGTTTCCCCACATCCTCGGAGAACGGATCAAAAAGGATATTGGTGATTTTGTCGGGCCAGAAACCATCTTTGGATGGGTTCTGTGTGGGGCTATCACTCCTGACCCTCCGGTGTCTCGATCCGTTTTCGCGGCACAGACGCGAGTTAGTCCCGAAGCAAAACTTGATGTACTCCTCACCAAGTTTTGGGAGGTGGAAGACCTTCCCGCAAAGCCGGAAAAGGAGGATGACGCATTCTGCGAGCGGAACTTCCAGGAGACCACCCAAAGGGGAAAGGACGGCCGATATGTTGTGTCCCTACCGTTCAAAGGTCCGAATAGCGTTGACTTGGGCCACTCAAGACCGATCGCGCTGGCTCAATTCCTGCGGAATGAAGCACGCCTTCTCAAGGATCCAGTCCTAAAAACGCAGTACGATGCCATTATTCAAGAGTACGAGGAATTGGGTCATATGATTCGGGTGACGCCGCCTCAAGATGGGAAAACCTTCTATCTCCCCCATCATGCGGTGTTTAAGCCCGATAGCACCACCACTAAGGTACGCGTGGTATTTAACGCGTCGAGCCCCTCCACACAAGGCGTCAGCCTCAACGATGTCTTGCACACCGGTCCCACTCTTCAGGCCGACCTTACGCTTCAGGTACTGAAATGGCGGTTCTTTCAATTCGTTTTCAACGCCGACATAACGCAGATGTATCGACAAATTCGAGTCGATCCCAGGCATACCCCCTTTCAGCGGATCCTCTACCGAGACCGCTGCGGCAATATTCAGGATTACGAGTTACAAACTGTCACGTTTGGGGTTAACTGCGCGCCATTCTTGGCGATCCGAGTCCTTTTTACAACTGGCACAAGACGTGCAAGCGATGTATCCTCAGGCGAGCGAAATCCTTCGGAACTACATGTATGTTGATGATGTCCTTGCCGGCGCTCACACTGAAGCCGACGCCCGTCTCGCCATACGAGAGCTTCAAGCGGCCCTCCAATCTGCGGGCTTCCCGCTTCGGAAGTGGACTTCCAATAAGAAGGAAGTACTTCAAGCCATTCCGAGAGAGCACCTGCTGCGAGAGGACTTTCTCGAGCTGGAAGACGCGAGCACTGCAAAAACCTTGGGTATTCGATGGCAAGCTGCTGAGGACGTCTTCTTCTTCACCGTAGCGGACCCCCACTTGAAGGAGTCGATCTCCAAGAGGCAGGTTCTGTCCCATATCGCTAAGCTCTTTGACCCCGCTGGTTGGCTAGCCCCATTTGTCATCCGAGCGAAGATATTCATGCAGCAAATCTGGCTTACCGAACTGGGCTGGGATGATGTTCTGCCGCCTCTCCTGCTGCAGCAATGGCACGAATTCCTGCAGGATTACCCAGGCCTCAGTCGACTCCGCATTCCCCGTTTGCTAAACACCAGCGATAAGCTCTCGTGGGAGCTTCATGGCTTCTGTGACGCGTCACAGAAAGCGTATGGAGCGGCCCTATATGTGCGGGTTCGGTACGGCAATCAAGTAGACGTCCATTTATTAACGGCTAAGACCCGTGTAGCTCCAGTGAAAACAGTCTCGCTGCCTCGGCTGGAGTTGTGCGGAGCGGTTCTGCTAGCCGATCTCTGGGCGTCGATCGTTCCTGAACTCCCAATCCCACCTGCAACCTCCCAGTTTTGGACCGACTCTACCATCGTGTTGGCTTGGCTCAATAAACCCCCGTGCAGTTGGTCCACCTTCGTGGCCAATCGGGTATCCAAGATCTCCGAAAGCACCAGTGGCCAAAGCTGGTCACATGTGCGCTCCGAGGACAACCCCGCTGATCTGGCGAGCCGTGGAGTCTCCGCGGCCGAGCTATCGGCCAGCAGCCTCTGGTGGCATGGGCCGGACTGGCTCCAGCGAGCCCCCGAGTATTGGCCAACTCCCCATAACGAACTCCCAGACACCCAGCTGGAGCAACGGGTCCAGTGCCACACCACCGCGACCACCCTACTCGAGGACGTCAGCGAACGTTTCTCGAATTATGGTAGGGCACTACGAGTCATCGCGTACATCCTACGCTTCGCCACCAAGAGGATTTCGACGCCTTCCACGGTTCGCCTCACCAATGACGAACTTCTTTCCGCCGAGCGCGCCTTGATTCGGACCTCTCAGCGGCGGGAATACCTCGCGGAGATACGGGCCCTGGGTGAAGGGCGACCCCTGCCATCATCCAGCACTCTACTCAATCTGAACCCATTTCTCGACCAGCATGGGTTACTCCGCTCTTGCGGACGACTCCGGGCCGCTGAGTCCGTCCGATATGATGAACGTCACCCTATTCTCCTCCCCTATAATACTCATTTCACTCGCCTGCTTGTCGAATTCGCCCACCGCATCACGTTGCATGGCGGCAATCAACTGATGGTGCGGTATTTGCGCACCAAATTCTGGATCCCACGGATAAAGAACATGGTAAAGTCCCACATCAAGGGGTGCAAAGTCTGCATCGTTCATCGTCGACGACTACAGACCCAGATGATGGGTGATCTCCCTCGAGAACGCATCACGTACTCCAGGCCTTTCACCCACACGGGCATTGACTTCGCAGGGCCGTTCGAGATCAAAAATTACACCGGCGTGCGTGTCTCATAACTAAGGGTTATGTCTGCGTCTTTGTGTGTTTCAGCACGAAGGCAATCCATCTCGAGGCTACCTCCGACTTTCACCACTGAAAGATTTCTTGCAGCCTTCTCTCGGTTTGTCGCACGGAGACAATGCCCACAGCGCATTTACTCCGACAACGGCAAAACCTTCGTAGGGGCCTCAAAGGCGCTCGAAAAAGATTTCCTGAACGCCACCAAGCTTGAAATAATGAAGGCATTTCCCCAGCACATTTTATCCTGGCAGTTCATTCCGCCAAGCGCGCCCCATATGGGAGGACTGTGGGAAGCAGGGGTCAAAAAGTTTTAAGACCCTGTTTTACAAGTCCTCGTCCACTGTCAAATACACCTTCGAGGAACTTTCCACTCTCCTGTGTAGGATCGAAGCGTGCCTAAACTCCAGGCCAATCTCTCCCATGAGCGAGGACCCAGAGGATCTGCTGGCCCTAAGCCCGGGACATTTCCTGATTGGAGGACCACTCTTATCCATTGCGGAACCGGAAATTCTGGTCGAGCCTATGTCGCTGATCAACCGATGGCAGCGACTGAAGGCAATCCAGCAGGCTTTCTGCCGCCGCTGGAAGAGTGAGTACCTCAAGGAGCTTCACAAACGGAACAAGTGGAAATCACCGACTCGCAGCATCCAGACCGGCGACCTCGTGATCGTGTCCGAATATCATCTCCCCTCCAACGAGTGGCGCTTAGGGCGAATTGAGCGCACTCTGCCCGGGGCTGACGGTCTCGTCCGAGTGGCTGATGTCACCACCGCGCGTGGGTCTATCCGAAGACCCGTAGCGAAGCTCATTCTGTTGCAAGACAGCAGGAGTCCTGAGTCTAAAACCTTATCGTGACTTCCAATCCCTCTAAGTTCCGTCCGAATGTCCTCGTCCGGACATGGCTATATCGACTTAGCTTCTCATGCTGATCAAGAATATATATACTTTATGGGGTCGGAAACGTCTCCTTCTGTGCGTTACAAACATCTGACCAATTTTATAATACCCTCTGCAAGGGTATAAAAAGAAAAAGAAAAAATACGAGTAAAAATAATAAAATAATAATGATTGCTACATGGCTACATGAAATTCTGAAAATGCATTTAAAATTTGCTTCAAAGAGATAGCTATGGAAACTAGAGGAATAAAAAGGATTGCCAATCCAAAATTAAAATTTCATGCTTTCAAATTCCATTTCTAAAGACAGTAATATATTAGAACAAGAAACCATGTTAGCTCATGAATTAAAAGTAGCGGACTCAGCCGCTAATGTCATTAACAATGTTGAAACCGTTATGACGAATGTGCAAACTAAATTATATAAATTGCACAATAAATGCATAAAGAAAAGATGTGCAAGTAGTAGGTAATTTACAAATGATTTAAAATGATGAGTATAGTAAATGACAATTATATTAAGGAAACCAATTTCAGGATTAATGCCTTACAAATATTGCAAAAACACAGAGAATTCATGAAACTAATAGAATTTGAATACGAAAACATAGAAACTTTCCATAGTATTGCAAGCCCATTAATCAGTTGTTCAAAAACTGAAAAAGGCGTTGTGTTGAGTACATTACCTTATGTTGGGACATCAACTATATTGATGGTGCGCTTACACCACTAAAATCTCCATATTTTTTATTAAACAATGGAATGCAATACATTAGCGAGACATTATAAAGACAATTCGAAAAATAAAATAAATGTATCAATTCTGTTAAAGTAATAAAATCAGATACATTGATACATTATGCGCAAATACTAACAGCACACTATAATAACATTATAACTATAATAAGGAAAAAGTTTAAAAACAAGACTACAAATTATTGATGTTAGACGAAATATTGTAATAACAATACTAGAAGATCCAAATCTACTCGCTGAATACGACGAGAACGAGTTGGATGATTTAGATGAGTCTAAACCAATGATCAATACAGAAACTGATATACATAGATAGTGACATCGAAGCAGTCGACGAAAATACAGAAGTTAAAATGTATAACCAGGTAGATGGCTACCTGGGGACAGGGAATACGGGCAAAACTGCTTCCCAGTATGCAACCAAAATAGATCATTCGCGGAAGCAATTGGAGGCAGCCTTTATTGATAACGGCCTAGACACAATTAACGCAAAAAAGATTCTCCACAAACGAGTCTGCAATGATTAATAATTGTGAGCTTGAAAAGCACAAAATAATATTGGAAGCTGGCCTAGACCCTGATAATGCCGAAAAATTCTTAACGAAAGAGTCTATAGCTGCCATGGTTAGCATGAAAAGCAAAAAAAACGTGCTAGAAGCTGGTAACTTCGTCACTTTTAATGATGCAATGAGTAAATATATCCATTGCAGCACAGAAATGACTGGAAATGCAAGTACAGTATTATTTCAGCGTGGTCGCAATAATAGGAGGTAGTTACTATTCTCAAAAAGGAAGAGGCAATGGCCGAGAATAATAATTGAGGTAGAGGTTACAACCGAGGTTGGAATCATTCAAAAATGTTGTTACAGGTGCAGATATATCAATTATAAAAAAAATAAATCAATAGATTTAGAAATTCGAATAGGGGAAGTAGTAATAAACTGCAAAGGACTAGTCTTAATCGAATTACAAACAGACAACTACATTATTCCATACAAATTTCATTTACTTCATTCAAATTTCGCAATCACCTGCGGGGGAATAATATAATTAGATTTCATAAAAAAATTTAATTGCCAATTAGATTACAATAGTTCAGAGGATTGGTTTATTGGACCACAAAACTTAACGTATATTATATATGTTCCAATAATATTTAGCTCTGGTACTAATTCCACACTTCTACCAGCATTTGTCTTCAGCAGAAGAAAACATCCTAATTCCAAATCAGGAAATTATATTGGGTGTCTATGTCGCAAACACCATTGCAACAGCCCAAAATACCTTAGTCAGATTCTTAAATACCACAGATACATGCCAAATAGTAGGCATTAATAACATAAAATGTGAATAGAAGAGTGCCTGTAATTAGTAAATTAAAGAAAAATTGTCCAATTCTGTTTAAAAAACAATATGCACAACAAACAATTTTGATAAGCAAAAATACAGACTTAAAGATGATGAGCCAGTATATGTAAAAAATTATCGATGTCCGCATAGCCAAATAGAAGAAATCCAGCGTCAAGTTGGAAAGTTAATTGAACAAAATATTGTTGAACCGTCTATATCACCATATAAGAGCCCATATACTAGCCCACAGAGAAAAAAAAGACGATTAGTAATTACTAACGCCGAAAAAATTCAGCTTTCTTAAGAAACAAGTTAGCTACCTAGGCCATGTCGTGGGCCGTGATGGGCTACAGGCGTGTCCCACCAAGATTGATAAAGTGCTGAGCTGCCCTATACCTCGAAACACCAAAGAAGTCCGATCGTTTTTGCGGCTTTGCTCTGACTCCCGCAAGATTATCCCCAACTTCGTTACTATCGCTCGAACCCTCCACCAGCTGACCGAGAAACTTCGACGCTTTGAATGGGACACTCACTGCATTACTCGTTTGACACCTTGATGCAGTGTTTAACGACAGCCCCTGTTTTGCCGTTTCCTAATGACACCGGTCAATTTATTCTGAACACGAACGCCTCGAATTCTAGGGCGGGAGCGACGCACCATTAACTATAGGACGGACAAGAACGAGTAATCGAGTATTATAGTAAATGTTTCCAACTAGTAGAACGTAACGTAATCAGTACCACTAAACAATTTTATCATTATTTGTATGGACGTCCGTTTCTCATACGGACTGACCATGCATCTTTACAATGGTTGTACAACTTCAAAGAACCGGAAAGGCATATGGCACGTAGACGGCCTGGGTGGCAACTCAGTAGGCAAACTGTCCCCATCAAGTAGCGGTTCCATTTTCTACGGCTGGGCACGCTAAAAATTTGGTTTGATTGGCTTATTGATTTTTGCTTACTAACCGTTCTCACGCTTCGAAGATTTTTTGGGGACATTTGTTTATGGATTTTTGTTAAGTCTCGGTTGCAGTAAACATCCGCTGTTTTCTAGACTAAAGGGGGATCAAGTTATGTGGGTGATTGGAGTGGGAAATTGAGTGGTGTGAGTGGATGGAGTGGCGGATATATTACTTCCCCAACACGTAGAAAATAGCCTGTGCTCAGGCGGGAAATACAGGGTATAGAGTTGGATGTGCTTGCTGTGTTGCAAGTGAAATTTCTTTGGATGGGGACAATTCATGTAAAACGGGATTGTCAAAAGCTGAGTCACTTGATTGTACAAAAGTTTCATTCTTAATTTGTGTAATAATTATTTTTTTTGATATTGACTTAAATTTATAGATAAGATATAGGGTTAAACTTATTAGTGTAATTATAAATGTTGTGGTAGTTATGATATTAAATATTTGGTTATACGCAGTTTTTTCGGAAATGATTTGTTTAGCTTGGATATAAGAGATTGGTTCTATTTTTGTTACATTGTTGGTTACATAAATATATTGGGTATAATCTACTATTGATACAAGTTACGATAATATTGGGTTCTACATCTTTGTGTATTTGAATTCTGCTGGTTTTTGTGTAATACACTCATTTATTTCTTGTTTTTTGGTTGATTTTGCATAAATTTTATTATTTTGAATATAGTAAGTTTCTTGAATATTTTCTGTTAAAGTGTTACTATTTTCATCTGGATAGGATATAATTTTGAATAGCGATGATTTAGATATTTGTCTAGGTATATGCGAAATTATTAATATTTCATTTGTGTCTGATTTTAACCAAGTAGATGTTTTTATGTTTATTTTGGGCCTATTTGCTGATATACTATCAATTTTTTGTTCAAGTTCTTCTTTATCATATTAATCTAAGGTGGCGAAAAGATATTTATGTGCTGTGCCTATTATGTTAATAAGTCCTCGCTTATTTCTCTTTATTATTTTTATGCCGTTCATTTCGCAATTTAATTTTTCGACTAAATACTGAATGTGGACTATGTTCTTATATGGTTCTGACTGCTCAACCAAGTTGTTGTAATTAGTTAAATAATGATATTCAAAATCTGAGGGTAAATCCATGGTTCCTGTTTTGAATACGTGATATCCATTAGGTGCCTTTATGGGATTAATTTCAATGCTTTGATTATGCGTCGAGTGTACCATTGATAAGAGTAGAAATAGTAATGTTGGGATCTCTGAAATTAATTAGTATATTTACTTTGATGAGTTTTCTTTTTCTTTTTGAATTTTGATGTTGTGTGGTGTTTGTCTACCTCGGTTTGTTTCAATATAATGTTTGTCGTCAACTTGGTTAACTTCACCTGTTTTCTTAAAGGGTGTTGTCGTTTTCGATCTAACTAAAGAGGCTTGTTTATACTGTGTATTTATTTCAAAAGCGTTCCTATTTTCATTTAATTTATCAATTTGTTTTGCTTTGTTAGCTTGTGTATTATAAAGAGGTGTGCCTGCGTAAATAAAGATATCTGCTGGTGTTCTGTTTGTCGTTAGATGTTTAGTTTTATGGTTATATGTGTAAAGGATAGTTTCAAATTTAGTTTGTTTGTCTTCTATACTAGATTCGGCATTAATAACTCTTAGCTTTTCGTTTACAGTCCTGTGGAATCTTTCCACATCTGAAACACCATTTTTGCTCGATGTTATACTTATATTCACGTTTTTCGATTGTAGACAATTTTATACAAATGAAAGCTGGTTTACCCTTATCGTTAAAGATTGTTGTGTTTGCTCTTTTTTTTCAAGCCAATCTCGACTTTTAACTTCGACTAAAGTCGCATACTTTGAATAAATATCTATACAAGATAAAAATGGTTGATTGTCGATTAAATAGAAATCCATCACGTATTTTTCTCTAGCGTTAAATATCTCTGGGGTGGTTTCAAAAGATAATTTGGTATTTCGGTTTTCTCATTTTGATAAATTGCAAATATGGCATTCACTAATGAAATTTTAAATTAATTTTTGATAGTCTGGATAATAGTATTTTTCTTTAAACCAGTTTTGAGTTTTAGTGATACCTGGATGAAGTAATGATTTATGGTTTTTAAGAATAGTTTCTTTAAATTCTGCATAAGTGGGAATGTCTTTTAATTTGTAAGTGGTTCTCAATGTTTTTGTTAGGCTGTCTGGGCTAATTATTTCAAGATAAGCTTCTTGAAGTATTTGAAAATCTGTGTCGTTTTGAATATAAAGTGCGTTTTTTTTTTGAGCATAAATATTCCTTAATAATTTCTTTAGCAAACTGATTGCTCTTTTCTACATATGATATTTCTATCTTCGTTTTGTGAAAATAGTGAGTAACGTTGACTTTATTTTCGTTGCATTTATTGAATTCTATTTGACGATTGTAGAAATTCAGGGGTTTTTCTGAAATGGCTATCAGGTTTTCGTTATCTTCTTGAGCACTATGTACTGTAGCTCTAGAACTACTTATTTCTTCACCTAAAAGATTTTCATCTATTTTTACTCTGGAAAGGGCGTCTGCCCTTTTCTTTTCTTGGTAAGTATTTTATTTTAAAATCAAATTCGTTCAATTTTATTTTCCATCACTGTAATTTCATTTTAGGTGCTTTGATATTGTCCAACCAGACAAGGGGTTTATGATCACTTAGGATTTCAAAATGTCTACCGAAGAGGTATGGCCTAAAATATTTGGTTGCCCATACAACAGATAATTATTCAGCCATAGAAAAGGAATTACTAAGTTCATGTTCGTTAAGTGTTCTACTACCATAAGAAATTGGTCTATGGTCCTGTGAGAGATGTTTTGTTCTTCTTCTATTTCTTCAACATCTCTAAAATAAAATGTATAGTTTCCTACTTTTGCGTATTCTTCTTCAAAATTTATTTGTGCTTTGCAGGCTGTTAGGAAAGTTCTGCCTATCAGGATGTCGTATTTATTTGAAAATTTCTGGATATAAAATTTTTGTTCTGTTGGACAAAGTTTGCTGGGAGCAAGGAAAATGATTTCTTTTAATTCTACTGCTCCTTCAATCTTGTGAATTTTGGAATCTCGTTTCAAAATTTAATAAGTTTTCGGACATTATATTTATTGAAGAGCCTGAGTCGACCACACATCTCAAAGGTTTATTGTTCATCATTATTCTGAGGAAGGACTTGTCTCTATCTCTTCTTCCAATTGATCCGAGGCATTCTGATGAAAATTTTCGGATGTGTCTATTTTGCTAATTCGACAATTACTTTCTCTTTGCCTTTTTGTAGGCTGGTTTGCTACATTATTTTTCGAATAATTATTTTGCTGTTAATAATTCATTTGATTTAGGGCCCTGTCAATATTTAATTTTTGTTGAAATACATACTTGGAAAAGTTTTTGGTTGTGTTGTATCGGATTGTTTTGTTTGAGACGGAGTTGTACTATTGGGTACAAAGGGTTTTCTACCTTTTTGGTTTTCATTTTGGCTTTGATTTAATTTTCTGATCTCTGTTATACTATTCTCGTATAACCCTTCTCTATTTATTTCAGCTTGCTAACTGTGGTTATATCAAAGCTAGCTAACGTCATAAAATAATCTATCGGGTAATTTTTTGTTTATTACATCTTTTATAGTGTTTTTAAAAGCATTTGCATAAAGAATGGTGTCATTTACATCGTTTTCTAGGCTTAGTTTGTTTGTGATAATATAGGACTTATCTTCTAATTCCATTACAAACTTACGAAGGTTTCCTGTATAGCTGGTGTTGTAGAGGTGTCGAAAAAGTTCTTCACAGGGGGTCTGCGTTTTCAATTCATTGTAAGTGAAATGAGATTGTACAATTATTAGTTATAAGAAATTTGTAAAATAACCTGAAATTACTTGCAGAATTAAAAAGTTTACGCAGACCTTACTTGAGGATTAAATGGTTTAAATTTCTTACAAAGGCACTGATGGGAGCTAGATTAACTAGTCGAACGAGCAACAAATTTTTTTAATTTTTTATTGGAAATCTTAAATTAAATTTACTCTTTCGTGAAGATTCTTTAATTCCTACGGTGTAGTAGAGCTACGGCGACCTAAAGAGTATGTAGTATTTTCATACCAAAAATCATTCAACACAAAGAGCTCAACTTGTAACATTTTGTTGCAAGTGTAAACAATAAAATATGTACGCAATAAAATATAAGTGTGCACTTGAATATGTTTATGGGTGATATATTCACATAAATATACAGCCAAGCATGTTCATATATGTGTGTACATTTATATATGCACATACATATATTCACAAAAGCAATGTATGCACAAGCGTAACATGAGCTAGAGCCAGGCCAGCGTGTGAACGCTGACCAAGCACTTTGATGCAAGCGCTCCAATATGTATGTATGTACTGACACTCTCCCTCTCTTTTGTAGCTGTCGCATAAGTCGCAGCATAAGAATATTGTTGGAATACCCCTATTCAGTTATCAAATAACAACATTACGCAATACTATCAGTCATTAGGCAGTACTATTAAAATACTATACTATATATCTTTTCAATGACTGGTCACACTTGCTTTTTAACTTCCCCTTTTGCTCTGAAAACTTGAACTGCGTGTATGTGGTCCCGGTGCTGCAGTGAAAAAATAATCAAATAAATAAATAATCAACATAAAAAATTAAACTTAAACGATAGAAAACTTTAATTGAATATTAGTTTCATCAATACAACAGGTTATGGGCCCAGTCCATGAACTCTATATAAAAAAAAAAAAAAAAATTGTTGTGAAATTGATTTGTGCGTGCATATCTTTTTTTTTTTTTTTTTTTTATACCATACACCCATAGGGTGAAATGGTATATTAAAGTCGCCAAAATGTATGTAACAGGCAGAAGGAAGCTTCTCCGACCTTATAAAGTATATATATTCTTGATCAGGATCAACAGCCGAGTCGATCTAGCTATGTCCGTCTGTCCGTCCGACCGTCCGTCCGTATGAACACGCAGATCTCGGAGACTATAAGAGCTAGAGCCACCAAATTTGGTATGTATACTCGTGTATTATGTACATATATAGAGTTAATTGGAATTTCGGCCACGCCCCCTTACGCCCCCAGGAATCACATAAAACTATTTTTCTTAAAAAGTATAACAGCTAGAGACATCAAATTTAGTTTGTATACCCGATTAGTTAGGGCGCAGAAATTAATTGTTCAAACTTTTTGCCACGCCCCCTACGCCCCCAGGAATCACATAAAACTATTTTTCTTAAAAAGTATAACAGCTAGAGACATCAAATTTGGTTTATATACTCGTTTAGTTAGCGCGCAGAAACTAATTGTTCAAACTTTTTGCCCGCCCCCCTTCCGCCGCCGGAATTTACATAAAACTGATTTCCTTAAAAACTATGACAGCTACCAACATCAAAATTGGTATGCAGACTAGTTTAATAGACGCGCAGAAACTGGCTATTTAAAAATTTTGCCACGCCCACTTCCGCACCCGCAAATTAAACAAAACTGATTTTATCAAAAACAAACAAAGCTAAAGTCACCAAATTTAGTATGTATACTGGCTTAGTATGCGCGCAGAGAATATATATTTTCATATTTTGCCACGCCCACTTCCGCCTCCATAATTAAGAAAAAACCGATTTCCTCCTGTAGTTTTTTGACTATCGCGTTCAAATTCGGCACACCAATTAACCTTATCTATTTCTACAAAACTACCAAATTTTATTGAAATCGGACTAGAAACATGCAAAATATGCGTATCAACGTATTTTACTGAGCGGTCCACAAGGCCAGAATTGGCCGTTGGCTAGTAGCGGCGCTAGAGTGCTTATGTGTTCGTAGAGTGAGCGAGATAGCACATACAATGAAACATGTAAAAACAATTTAATAGACATACATTTGGTTTTCGAAATTTGAAATATTTGTTTCACCTGGTGTATGGTATACCCAAGTCAACGAGTCGACTTACTTGCTTCATTTTTATATATACATATATATTTGTATATTATACATATACATTTGTATATAATACATAGGTAGAAAATGGAAAAGAATAAGTACAATATTAAGCCTATCTGTGGCGAAAAGTATTCTACATGGAAATTTAGACTAAGGGCTTTATTTACCGAATTAAAAGTTATTAAAGTAATTGATAATCCAATGGCTAATGAAGTAGATGACACTTGGGAAAATGCGGAGATATTGGCAAAAAGCACATAAATTCAAACTTTAGGCGATTCTTTTTGCATTGCACGTGGAATTTTGTAGAATTTAGATGCGGTATACGAGCGTAAAAGCGTTGCTTCTCATTTAGGTGCATACAAACCAAATGAAACTATCTAGTGAAATTAAACTTTTATTATTTTCGAAGACATGGTGGATGAGCTCTTGACAGCAGGCGCACTAATGGATGAGAGCAACAGGATCGCACATGTGCTACGGACTCTTCCTTCTAACTATAATGTTGGAATCACTGCGATTGAAACTTTGTCAGACAACACTCTAATATTACCATTTGTAAAAATCAAATTGTTAGACTATGAGACCAAGCTGAGATGAAGGTACGGATACAAGTGGAAAAATCATGAAGGCAGTCGTAAACAACAGAAAATATAAATATATATAACAAAAGAAGTTTTTTAATGGGAAACCAAGAACTAGCATTAAATGCCATTACTCTGGCAAAGAGGGGCATGTTAAAAAGAACTGTTACCATTTTATAAGGGCAAATAAAAATAAAGAATCTTATCAACAATATAATCAAGCTCAACTTACAACATCGGAACACGGTTTCGCATTTATGGTGAAAAAAATTAAAGAAAGTTAATAATGAAATTGGATTTATACTCGATTCTGGAGCTACTGACCATTTGATTAATGATGACTCGATGTTTGCCGACTGTGTGGAATTGGGGAAGCCAATAAAAATCGCTGTAGCAAAAGAGGTCGAATTCTAGTTTCTGCTGATTGGTGAGCTCCTCTGATGCGATCGTATGGACCTGATGAGCTCGCATCCGCTTTACTTTAACAACGTGAGAGTTGTTGACAAATAATAGATCTTTCCCTATATCAATAATGGCGTTTAATTCTCTTAGTGTGTCATTACCTAGAATCCCATGGAACGGATTCAAATTAGGTAATAAGAAGAAAGTTATAGGTTTGTTGGGTTCGTTAAATAAACCTAAATGGATATGGCTGGTGATTAAAATGCGACCACTTACGGTGTTCGCGTAAAACTTGTGTTCATTTGTTTTGACGTTTTTGGCTATTTCTGGTTGGACATACATCTGAGTCTGTAGTCGTCGACGTTGAACGATGCAGACTTTACACCCCTTGATGTGGGACTTCACCAGGTTCTTAATCCGTGGGATCCAGAATTTGGTGCGCAGATACCGCACCATCAGTTGGTTGCCGCCATGCAACGTGATGCGGTGGGCGAATTCGACAAGCAGGCGTGTGAAATGAGTGCTATAGGGGGACATAGGATGACGTGCATTATACCGGAGGGACTCAGCGGCCCGGAGTCGTCCGCAGGAGCGGAGTACCCCATGCTGGTCGAGAAATGGATTCATTTTTAGTAGCGTGCTGGATGATGGCAGTTGTGGCTCTTCGCCAAGGGCCCGTATCTCCGCGATGTATTCCCGACGCTGAGAGGTCCAAATCAAAGCGCGCACGCCGGAGAGAAGTTCATCATTGGTGAGGCGGACCGTGGAAAGCGTCGAAATCCTTTTGGTGGCGAAGCGTAGGATGTACGCGATGACTCGTAATGACCAGCTTTGGCCACTGGTGCTTTTGGAGATGCTGGATACCCGATTGGCCACGAAGGTGGACCAACTGCACGGGGGGTTTATTGAGCCAAGCCAACACGATGGTAGAGTCGGTCCAAAACTGGGAGGTTGTAGGTGGGATTGGGAGTTCAGGAACGATCGACGCCCAGAGATCGGCTAGCAAAACCGATCCGCGAAACTCCAGCCGAGGCAGCGAGACTGTTTTGACTGGAGCTACACGGGTCTTAGCCGTTAATAAATGGACTCTTACTTGATCGACGTACCGAACCCGCACATATAGGGCTGCTCCATGAAGGGCAGCTTCCATGAAGCTCCCACGAGAGCTTATCGCTGGTGTTTAGCCAACGGGGGATGCGGAGTTGACTGAGGCCTGGGTAATCCTGCAGAAATTCGTGCCATTGCTGCAGCAGGAGAGGCGGCAGAGCATCATCCCAGCCCAGTTCGTGGGCAGCCAGCCAGCGGGGTCGAAAAGTTTAGCGATATGGGACTGAACCTGCCTCTTGGAGATCGACTCCTTCAATGGTGGGTCTGCTACGGTGAAGAAGAAGACGTCCTCGGCGGCTTGCCAGCGGATGCTCAAGGTTTTTGCAGTGCACGCGTCTTCCAGCTCGAAAAAGTCCTCTCGCAGCAGGTGCTCTCTCGAAATAGCTTGAAGTACTTCCTTCTTATTGGAAGTCCACATCCGAAGCGGGAAGCCCGCAGATTGGAGGGCCGCTTGAAGCTCTCGTATGGCGAGACGGGCGTCGGCTTTAGTGTGAGCGCCGGCAAGGACATCATCAACATACATGTAGTTCCGAAGGATTTCGCTCGCCTGAGGATACATCGCTTGCACGTCTTGTGCCAATTGAAAAAGGACTCGGATCGCCAAGAATGGCGCGCAGTTCACCCCAAACGTGACAGTTCGTAGCTCATAATCCTGAATATTGCCGCAGCGGTCTCGGTAGAGGATCAGCGTTGAAAACGAATTGAAAGAATCGTTATTTCAGTACCTGAAGCGTGAGATCGGCCTGAAGAGTAGGGCCGGTGTGCAAGACATTGTTAAGGCTGACGCCTCGTGTGGAGGGGCTCGATGCGTTAAATACCACGCGTACCTTGGTGGTGGTGCTATCGGGCTTAAACACCGCGTGATGGGGGGAGATAGAAGTTTTTCCCATCTTCAGGCGGCGTCACCCGAATCATATGACCCAATTCCTCGTACTCTTGAATGATGGCATCGTACTGCGTTTTTAGGACGGGATCCTTGAGAAGGCGTGCTTCATTCCGCAGGAATTGAGCCAGCGCGATCGGTCTTGAGTGGCCCAAGTCGACGCTATTCGGACTTTTGAATGGTAGGGACACAACGTATCGGCCGTCCTTCCCTCTTTGGGTGGTCTCCCTGGAAGTTCCGCTCGCAGAATACGTCATCCTCCTTTTCCGGCTTTGCGGGAAGGTCTTCCACCTCCCAAAACTTGGTGAGGAGTACTTCAAGTTTTGCTTCTGGACTAACTCGCGTCTGTGCCGCGAAAACTGATCGAGACACCGGAGGGTCAGGCATGATAGCCCCACACAGAACCCATCCAAAGATGGTTTCTAGCCCGACGAACTCACCAATATCCTTTTTGATCCCATCTCCGAGGATGTGGGGAAACAGGTCTACACCGATTATCATGTCAATAGGCGCGGGCTTGTTGTAATACGGGTCAGCAAGGGGGCGATCGAGGCACTGCGTTGGAACAGTGTTAAGGAATGGAGCCGTTGGAATGGCCCCTGACAATTTGGATACGACCAGGGCGGAGAACTCGATCTTGTTCAGTCTGTCACACGGGGAGACAGTATCAGCAAGCACACCTTGTCGGCGCAGCCTCCATCCCTCTGGCCCATGCCAGTAACCGCGGCGTCTACTGGGTAAAAGGGGGGCTGGACCATGTTGAAGACACGCTCGGAGAGAAAAGTTGAATCGGCCCCAGAGTCGATCAACGCCCGAATATGGTGATCCACACCACGATGGTGCAGAGTGACAATCGCAGTGCCTAAAAGGCCTCTGCCTGGGGTAGATGCAAAATAACTTTGAGCATTTGTGAGCTGGTTGCTCGTGGACGAACGCTCTGTGGCGCTGGATGGTGGGACTTGCGAAGCGGACGGCGCGGACACGGACACATCACTAGGATGCAACAGAGTGTGATGACGTTCCTTGCAGGTATGGCAATTATGCGCACTGGAACAGCCCTTCCCCTGATGACCGCGGGCAAAACAGTTCAGACAAAGACCCTGCTGTCTAATGGTTTCCGAACGCCTCTGAACAGGCATATCAAGAAAAATAGGGCAGAGCCGTATTGGGTGATTCTCCCGATGGCACAGCTTGCAAGACGCCGGTTTGAGCTGAGCTTTCGCTGGAAACGCTTGGACCTTCATCGTTGCAGAGGATTTGCGGGGGCCAATGGGGATGGCTTGGACACTTGGGGCCGACTTATGTTCTTTGGTGGCATCCAGGACACGATACCGATCGGTGAGAAATTGGTTCACATCGGACCAAGTGGAGACGACAGTCTTATTTGGCACTGATTGTTCCCACAGGAGGATTGTGGCCTTCGGCACAAGACATCCCAATTCTCAGTACTGACACCCGAACGCTCAAGTGCGGTAAGACACCCTTGAAACGCGGTCTGCAGCTCTCGCAAGGATTTGCCCGACTCTTGTGCAACCGCGGGAATCTGAAGGAGTTGTCTGGCTTGAGTCATGACAAGCAGACGGCTATTTTCGTACCGTGCGGTGAGGTTCTCCCACGCGGCCTGGAAACCCTCATTCGTCAGGGGGGACTTAGCCACGATGGTTCTCGCTTCCCGTCGCGTCTTGGCGTTCAAGTGATAGAGCTTCTCCACTTGCGACAAATACGGATTGGCGATATAAATGGCGGCGAACAAATCGCGGAATGTGGGCCATGCTAGGCTGTCGCCATCAAATGTCTCCACCTCACACGGAGGAACTCTATGCCCCGGTGGCCCCGACGGAGCGGTTGGCTGACGCCTAAGACTCGTCATCTGTGCCGAGAGCTGTTCGATGCGTTCTCCGAACAACGTCCCGCATCGCACATACGCCGCGTAAGCGGTTTCGTGCTTCGCCTTTATGTGGCTTTCCTCGTCGGTTTGGATTGTCAAGGCCTTGTGACAACGGGAGTATTCCATCTCGACAGTTGACCAAAGGGATTTGAGCTGCTCTAAGTGCATTTTAATGGAAAACAAGGGCACTTCAGAAGTTAGAGCTTCACTCTCACGAGCTTCAAACAGAGTCAATGCGTCGTACGCTAGAACGAAATCGGAGAGGGACATTCTGGAGTGTTCTCTACGCTGTTGTGATACGGATCGGGTGACGGGAGCGTCAGAACAGTGCGTCACAACAACGTGCGGAATCTGGGTCTGGGTTGAAAGCTTGGAACGACCTTTGTGTTCACTCGAGTCTTTAACCGAGAATCTGCGACCCTTAGGTAGGCTGGACAAAGACGGACGAGACCTTGGGGATTCGCTGCGGCTGCGAACAGACGAGAACTTCCGCGAAATATCCGTACGCTTCACGATCACCGGAGTTTTCGGAGGCCGAACCTTCTCCGGAGTTGCAGAGGGAGACGAAAGACTGTTGGACTTCGGCGCAGTCTTGGACGGCTCCGTGGACATACTCAGGGGACGACCTTACCGACGAACACCGCGTTTGTGCGCGTCCCTTTTTTTTTTTTTGTTTTGGAAGTGAGAAGTGGACCGTATGGGGACGCAAGAACTTTCTCACTGTGCACCGCAGGATTGCGGGAGAATTTTCTCGCATGTGGCTCGGAAACGAAGCCCCTTTAATGGGGATAGATGCGGAATAATATACGAACGCACGAATGCGGATTGAAAATTACACGTAGACGAAGCGAAATGATTACAAAACAAGTTTATATGGATTCGTAAGTAACGATGGGAGTACGTATAAAACAAAACACGGATGAAATATATAAATAAAGATGTATAGGATAAAAAGAAAATACGTTTTTATATAAATCTGGATCTGGATATATATATGTGCGCAAAATAATGGCCGGAAAAAATTATATATGTTATATAATATAATATGGACGGATATATATATGGGCACGATAATGCTGGAACAAAAATATATATGTATTTATTTAGAAATATGGGCGGATATATATATGTGCGCAAAATACTGGCCGGAAAATATGTATAATTTTTAAATATGGGCGGATATATAAATATGGGCCCGATAGTGCTGGAAAAAATATATGTATGTATTCATTTATAAATATGGGCGGATATTTATGTGCGCGAAATACTGGCCGTAAAAAATTATATATATAATTTATAAATGTGGACAGATATATATGTGGGCAAAATAATGGCCGGAGGAAATTATATGTATCTTTATTTATAAATATGGACGGGTATATAATTAGACGAAAGAAGGAAATCGGAAATAATGTGATTTGAATTTGGCGCACTTGAGACGCCTATCGATATCACGACTCGACTCACGTGTCACCACTACTCCAAAAACAGCTGTCGGCCGCTGCTTATATATTTGGTTTTGGTTTTGTTGTTTTATTATGTTAATAAAATTTTTTTTTTTGTGGTGGTGGGGAGGCAAAAGAACAAAACGAACGTTTTTACACACCGCAAGAGTTGTCCGCGAAAACAAAACAAAATACCCGATCAGTGCATATGGACGAATGCTTTGATATATGTATGTACATACATGCGTAAGTACACAGGTAGGTATGTAGATGTGTATGCACACGCGTTGTTCACACAAAACGTAAGTAATTTGTCAATTAGTTGGATGTTGGGTTCCTTTTTCCTTCCTTTTTTTTTTTTGTTAAATCAATGCGCGACACCGAAATGGATTAAGTGTTGTGGATATGTACATATGTGCGTGCATCAATCTATGACTATGTAAGTATGTATTAGAGAGCTGCTCGGCTTCACTCAATACATATAAAGAAATGAATGGACTCGAATTGAATTGAATTGAGTGAGTGCTTGCTAACACTAGAGTGAATGTGTGTGAGTGTGAATGTATATTGCTTCTCATAACTCACAGCATCCAACGAAAAAAGTTCGAATGAATGAAGTATAAAACCGAATGAAAAATTTGGCTAACACAATTCGAATTCGAATTCATTAGAGTTATAGCTTACAAATTTTGTACAGTCATTCCGTTTGTGTCGTTGAAAAGATTTTGACCCATTGGCTTGGTGGAATTTGCATCCAAATTTTTTCCTCTGCTTTATAAGACAAGTTGCAAAATATTCTGTATTCCAGCGAGCAGCGCAGCTTCGGAACGAACATTTTCCAACGCTAGAAATTTGATTTCCGAAAAGCGTTGTCTTATTTCTAGTAAATCAGAAAATATAAATAAAATTATATTCTTGCATTCCAATATAAAATAGAAATAAATGTAATAAAATATATGCAAAAAAAATAACAGTTTACATTTCATGGGTTTTTTGTCTCTTTCTCTCTTTCTTTTCTATTATACAAATAAATGAAATGAAAAACTACTTGGCAACTCGAATCCATTCGAAACCAACTCACTTTTCTTTACCTGTCACAATTCATTCAATTCTCTTATGTGTTTTAGCTTTGTGTGTATGAGTCCTGTGCTAGAGCACTCACTCACTCATACTTTTTCGGCCTCGCACTCGAACTCACTCAACTCATTTTGAGCATTGTCAATTCGAATAAGGTTTTTTGACTACTCATGCAGCTCTCTAGTATGTATGTACATACATATGTAAGCAAGTGCACCGGTTTTCAAATACGCGCGAATTAAGATTGAGTCTGTTCTGGTTGAGTGTTAAATCAAGACTGCTTTATTGAATCAAATCATATTCTGGTTTGGCTTACATCTAAGTGTTTATAATATTTTCTTCTGGTCACTTTTCTTGTGACACTCTATGTTTAGGGGAAACTGTCACTTATCTTGTGACACTCTATGTTTAGGGAAACTGTCACTTATCTTGTGACACTCTATGTTTAATGGAATGGTATTGTTTATGTTTACATTAATGTGGAGTGTAGACCTCTTGGGTCGGCTGTTATAGGAAGTGTTGCTAATGGCATAACTCCTCCCCTCTGAGAGTATGAATTCTCCTGAATTCTGTTTACATTAATGTTTATATTTTTCTTTTTACAGTATATATGTATATAAATGGATAAACATATAATAATAATAATAATAATAAAAGTGTTAAAAATATGCCATTTGTCATTTTCTTTTCGTATTTAAGTTCTGTGATTTCTTTTAAATTGTCAAAATTATCTATTGTTACATGATCAAAGTTAATTGTGTTTTTATAGGTTTGATTCAATAGTTCTGTTGGATAAAAAAATTTTTCGTGAAATTCTGTTTTTTCGTTAAAAAATATTTCATTTAGAATTTGAATTTTACAGTTACCGAATTGAATTAAGTTACTTCCCTTAAGTATAATATTTCTTTTATCGCAATTTTGATATATTTTTGTATTCTTGGCATTTTTGATTATAATTGTATCATCGTCAATTTCTTCGATACTCGTTATATTGTTGAATATAAATTTGCAATTATTATTAATGGTACAACTTTTACTTAATTTTAATTCTTTTAAAATTTTGTTGGGTTCATATGTAAATGTTTTATTATTTATTTCTACAATTAACTGATTTTCTTGGTCTATTTGTATATAATCTATATTTGGTATAGGAATAATTAACTTGACATCTATGGTTATAAATGATTTTGGGATTTTAATTGCGATTATGATGCAATTATTCTTATATTTTAAAATGCCCATACGGATTACCTTTAATTTATAAAAATCAATGTCAAATTTATTTATTTCCTCATCTGATAAAATTTCTGGTACGATTATATTATTTTTTGCTGATGCTATGTTTTCCTGAATAGAATTTATTTTGAATTCTATATTTTTTAATTTCCCCATTTGGTCATTATGAAGTATTTTCATTTCTATTTCTTGATTTTGATTGTCCATGCTTGTAAGTATGTCCTTGATTATTGTTCTGTCTTGTTTAATTGTTTCTGCTAAGTTGTGTATTGTTTTATTGAAATGTGTATTTATAACAATTTGTTGGTTAATGTCTTGTATAATATTATGGTTGTTTTGGTCAATATTGTTAAGGTGATCTAAAATATCTGTTCTATCTTCATCATCCATAATTCCAAAAAGCCATTTGTATGTTGTTCCTACAATATTTAACATTCCTCTTTTTATTCTGTTGTTTGGGGTTATGGATTTTATTTTAGCTCTAATTAGATTTATTTCGGCTAATAGCTCCTTTTTTCCTGTGATGTTAAAGTTTTTAATGTTTGTCTCCATTTGATTTATTATATTACTTAAAGGGTCGATATTAATAATGTGTAGTATAATTACTGTTTCATTAACTATTTCCGTGGAATAAGTTTGTATAGGTGCATATCCTGCATTTGATTGAATTGGTTCAATTTGTAATCTGCCTTGAACACACATTATAACGTAAAAAATTATGAAAATCTGAGGATAAGAGAAAAAAAAAAAAAATTTTTGTTTCAAGGATGTCAATCTGTATTTTGTTGGAAATTAATTTTTTCCTGCTTTGACGGTCTTTTTATATTACATGGATGAATATTATTTAATGTTGTAATTCTAAAATAAGGTTCATCCTTATGCCTAACTCGTTTATAGTTTTTAATTGGTCCTTCCTGTCTTTCCTCCTCATAATCTTCTCTTGTATTATTTTGTTTGCTTAAAATTTTTTCTTTGTGCTTGATAATAGTGTTTTTTAGTTTTTCCTCATCTTCTATGTTTTTTTGCATAATTTGGTGTACATTTTATTGTAGAGTGATAACGGTTATTATAAGCTGTTATTGCTAATTGCATTTTGGATGAAATTGATAAATCATCATCTATTCCTGCTATTATTTCAATGAGAGTAGAATGTAGTCTTTCTATGTCTGCATTTCCTGTATGTGAATTTGGCTTTGTATAATGGATTTCTATTTGTTCTTGGTTTAAGTATTGTTTTATCTGTTCTGATCTATATTCATTATCCATTATTATTTTATGTGGCTTATTGAATTTGGCAAAGTGTTCAATCATAATTTCCATTTTAGTTTTCCAGTTTCTATCTGTTATATTATAACCGACTGCGAATTTTGTGAGCTTGTCTATGATTGTAACAAACGATTTATGTTTTATATGAAATATGTCTAAATGTATAATTTGATTTTTAACATCCGGTGTTTCTGTGAATTGAAACTTAGGTTTGATTGGTTTTCTGTCATATTTAATTTCCTTACATTTTTTACAATTTGAAATTATCAACTGAATATGGTCTCTTAGCTTTGGAAAATATATTTTGTTCTTTAACGAATTAAAAGCTTCATTTATTCCGCTATGTAATGAATCTTTGGTGTGGTAAATAGCTATTTGTTTGTGTAACTCTTCCTCGCTTGAAATTTCCTGAGCTCTCTTAGTACATTTAAAAAATTTTATATTATTACAGTGTGAAAAAATGTTCATTAAGATACATTGTATCTTATAATATTCTGAGTCTGGAACTTCTGAAAAATTCCTACTGTTCCTTTATTTATATTATTTTGCATTTTGATTTCGATATCAATTTCTGTTTCTGCTGGGCTTACTTCTATTATTTTTCTACCATGCTGAATATTAATATTGTCCGTTGTTGTATAAGTTACTATTATCTGAGTTTTATATTTGTTTACAATATCGTCTTTTATATAGAAATTTGTAAATCCTCCTTCCTCTGCTGAATGCAGTGTATCTGATAGTTCAAAGTTTGACTCATTTGTTTTATCCTTGTTTATTAGTTCAGCTGTTTCGTGTCTACTTAAAAAATCTGCCACTTTATTGTCTTTTCCTTTCAAATATATTAAGTCATAATCGAATTCTTGTAATTTTAAAATCCATCTTTGGTGTCTTGCTGTCATTTCTTTCCCTTTGTATTTTGAGTTTAGATATTTTATCGGAGCATGATCTGTTATAATTTGGAATTTATTACCTATCAAATAGTGTCTAAAATAGTTTACTGCATGTATAATGGATAAAAATTCTTTATCAATTGTACTGTAATTTTTTTCGTGTTTATTTAAAGTTCTTGAAAGGAATGCAACTGGTTGCTCTTGTTGAGACAATACTGCACCTATTGCGAAGTCACTGGCATCTGTTGTAATGGTAAATGGTTTATCAAACTCTGGATATTTTAAGATTGGATGTGAGCTTATAAGTGTTTTAAGGTTTTCAAAGGCATCTATAAACTGTGGGTCATTTGTATTAATTTGTGTGCCTTTTTGTAAATATCTGATCATTGGGTAAGCTATTTTGGAATAGTCCTTAATAAATTTTCTGTAAAATCCTGTAATACCAAGAAATCCTTTCAATTGCTTTTCTGTTTTAGGTAGCTGCATTGCTTTTATTGCTTCTATTTTATGTGGATTGGGTTTAATCCCTTCCTTTGTGAGAATGTGTCCTAAATATTCAGTATATTGTTTCATGAAGGAACATTTGTCTGGTTGAATTTTTAAGTTATGATTTCTAAGTATTTTGAAAATGTTTTCTAAAGCAATCTTATGTTCCTCAAGTGTTGTTGAAAATATCAAAATATCGTCCATGTATACAACACAACTTTTGTTTATATAATCCCTCAGTATTTCATTCATTAAACGTTGAAATGTGGCTGGGGCATTTTTTAACCCAAAAGGCATTCTAACATATTCATATAAACCCATTGGTGAAATGAATGCTGTTTTCTCTATATCTTCTTCTGCCATTAAAATTTGGTGATAGCCTTTTGCTAAATCTAATGTAGTAAAATATTGGGCTTTACCGAGTTTGTCTAATACAGCGTCCATGATAGGTATTGGGTACTTATCTGGAACGGTTACTTGGTTTAAACGCCTATAGTCTACACAAATACGATACTTTTGAATTCCAGAGCTATGTCTTTTTTTAGGTATGACACATATTGGAGAACTATATTTGCTTTTGCTTTTTCTTATAATTCCATTGTTTTCCATGTAAATTATTTGTTTCTTTATTTCTTCTTCATATTTTGGGGAGACCCGATAGAGTTTTGAATTAATAGGTTGGTCTGTAGTAGTTTTTATGCTATGAACTATAGTGTTAGTATTGGTTATGTGATCCCCTTCTTTGAAACATAACTTTTCGTACTTTTTTGAAAGATTTCTTATTATTTGTTCTTCCTCAGTATTGAGTTCTTTTAACTTAAGATCATCAATTTCACTTACTTCCATTACGCAAACATCTTCTGATTGTTTGGAAAGGAATGGAATTTCGACCCCATTGTTAAGTTTAATAATTTTGTTTTGAAAATCAATATTTGCAAAATTCCTTTGAATGAAGTCCATGCCCAATAGAAAATCATATGATTTTTCCAGGGGCATAGCCACCCATTTTGTTCTTGCATAATTTATATATTTAAACTCCCTTGGCACTTTTGTTTTCACTAAGTAACTGTCACTTTCTATTTTTCCCTTTATCGTATGTATGGTTTTTGAATATTTTTCAATTATTTTGTATTTGGAATTATGTACATTAGTTGTGTTTAAAATGCTTATGGTTGATCCTGTATCTACTAAAATAATATAAGTATCTTCCTCTATTGTTCCTTTTATAAAAATTTTTTTTTCATCCAAGGCTAGTTGGTAAAAAACTCTTGATTATCTGTGCTGTTTACTACTTCCTCATTTATATTATCTACACTCATTGCTTCTGCTGGTGGTTGCTGATAATTTTGTGGTTGCTGATAATTTTGATTTTGTCTTACGTTCTGACTCTGTTGTCTATTCGGATTTTGATACTGTCTAATATTTTGACTCTGTTGTCTATTGGGATTTTGAGACTGTTTTACATTTTGACTCTGTTCAGTATTTTGATTTGTATTTTTATTAGTTGTCTGTTTGTTATATGTACTATGGTCATTGTCATTTTTGGTTAATAATAGTTTCTTATTTAAATTTCCATAATTCAGACCAATATAATTTGTAAGTTCAATTCTTATATCTGTTAATGTTGTTTTATTCATTAAGGCAATGGCCATTGGACCACAAGATAATTCTTTTTACTCTTTGAATTAAGAGACCACTTAATATGTCAACTAATCTGCTATTGTTTTCAAAGACCGAAAAATCAGTAATTTCCTCAACAATTGCTCTTACTTTAAAATCAAGATCTCGAACGGTAGTTACCCTTAAGTTATTAATTTTTCTGGTTAGACCCATTTGATCCGTTCTTGGGCGATAATGATTTGGTTGACTGCCGAAATGAAACCATGTAACGTTCCCTCCTGTCCAGTGAACACCGGCAAGTACCTTGTTTCCTTCTCGATGCTGTTTCTCTCCCTTGTTGTTGGATTAGAATGCATCTCTTGATTGGATATTATTATTGATGTTAGCATTTGAATGCATTGTTGTATTTCGTTAATTTGTGCCATTTTAATGGTGTATGTTTTATTGTTTCGTTAACTTTTTTTTTTTTTTTTTTTAAGTTTCCACAATAATTCTGTTTGTTTGCACAAAGTGTTTTTACAATATTATATTGTTTCGTTATTTGTCACAAAATGTTTTTATAATATTATATTGTTTCGTTGGCTTAGATTTTCTCCAAAGTTTCCACAATATGTATATTTTATTTTGTCACTAAATGTTTTGTTTTCCACAGTATTATATTGTTTCGTTATCTTTGATTGCGTTCAAAGTTTCCACAATATTTTAGCTGTGAACTCGAGTACCGACTGCGCCAAAAAAATATTTCATTTAGAATTTGAATTTTACAGTTACCGAATTGAATTAAGTTACTTCCCTTAAGTATAATATTTCTTTTATCGCAATTTTGATATATTTTTGTATTCTTGGCATTTTTGATTATAATTGTATCATCGTCAATTTCTTCGATACTCGTTATATTGTTGAATATAAATTTGCAATTATTATTAATGGTACAACTTTTACTTAATTTTAATTCTTTTAAAATTTTGTTGGGTTCATATGTAAATGTTTTATTATTTATTTCTACAATTAACTGATTTTCTTGGTCTATTTGTATATAATCTATATTTGGTATAGGAATAATTAACTTGACATCTATGGTTGTAAATGATTTTGGGATTTTAATTGCGATTATGATGCAATTATTCTTATATTTTAAAATTCCCATACGGATTAGCTTTAATTTATAAAAATCAATGTCAAATTTATTTATTTCCTCTTCTGATAAAATATCTGGTACGATTATATTATTTTTTGCTGATGCTATGTTTTCCTGAATATAATTTATTTTGAATTCTATACATACAACGCCATCTGTTGATGTACGCGCATATGTACATATCCATATACACATAATTCATTCGCACATTTACCACAACACAAAAAAAAAAAAAAATTATTAATAGCAATTAACGTATGCACCGCGATTTCTTGTGCGTTCGAATTGGTTGCGAAATTAGTTTCCTTACGCGAGTTATGCCATTAGCAACACTTCCTATAACAGCCGACCCAAGAGGTCCACACTCCACATTAATGTCAACATAAACAATACCATTCCATTAAACATAGAGTGTCACAAGATAAGTGACAGTTTCCCTAAACATAGAGTGTCACAAGAAAAGTGACCAGAAGAAAATATTATAAACACTTAGATGTAAGCCAAACCAGAATATGATTTGATTCAATAAAGCAGTCTTGATTTAACACTCAACCAGAACAGACTCAATCTTAATTGGCGCAGTCGGTACTCGAGTTCACAGTTAAAATATTGTGGAAACTTTGAACGCAATCAAAGATAACGAAACAATATAATACTGTGGAAAACAAAACATTTAGTGACAAAATAAAATATATATATTGTGGAAACTTTGGAGAAAATCTAAGCCAACGAAACAATATAATATTATAAAAACATTTTGTGACAAATAACGAAACAATATAATATTGTAAAAACACTTTTTGCAAACAAACAGAATTATTGTGGAAACTTAAAAAAAAAAAAAAAAAAAAGTTAACGAAACAATAAAACATACACCATTAAAATGGCACAAATTAACGAAATACAACAATGCATTCAAATGCTAACATCAATAATAATATCCAATCAAGAGATGCATTCTAATCCAACAACAAGGGAGAGAAACAGCATCGAGAAGGAAACAAGGTACTTGCCGGTGTTCACTGGAGAGGAGGGAACGTTACATGGTTTCATTTCGGCAGTCAACCAAATCAAGGGTAACTACCGTTCGAGATCTTGATTTTAAAGTAAGAGCAATTGTTGAGGAAATTACTGATTTTTCAGTCTTTGAAAACAATAGCAGATTAGTTGACATATTAAGTGGTCTCTTAATTCAAAGAGTAAAAGAATTATCTTGTGGTCCAATGGCCATTGCCTTAATGAATAAAACAACATTAACAGATATAAGAATTGAACTTACAAATTATATTGGTCTGAATTATGGAAATTTAAATAAAAACTATTATTAACCAAAAATGACAATGACCATAGTACATATAACAAACAGACAACTAATAAAAATACAAATCAAAATACTGAACAGAGTCAAAATGTAAAACAGTCTCAAAATCCCAATAGACAACAGAGTCAAAATATTAGACAGTATCAAAATCCGAATAGACAACAGAGTCAGAACGTAACACAAAATCAAAATTATCAGCAACCACAAAATTATCAGCAACCACCAGCAGAAGCAATGAGTGTAGATAATATAAATGAGGAAGTAGTAAACAGCACAGATAATCAAGAGTTTTTTACCAACTAGCCTTGGATGAAAAAAAATTTTTATAAAAGGAACAATAGAGGAAGATACTTATATTATTTTAGTAGATACAGGATCAACCATAAGCATTTTAAACACAACTAATGTACATAATTCCAAATACAAAATAATTGAAAAATATTCAAAAACCATACATACGATAAAGGGAAAAATAGAAAGTGACAGTTACTTAGTGAAAACAAAAGTGCCAAGGAGTTTAAATATATAAATTATGCAAGAACAAAATGGGTGGCTATGCCCCTGGAAAAATCATGATTTTCTATTGGGCATGGACTTCATTCAAAGGAATTTTGCAAATATTGATTTTCAAAACAAAATTATTAAACTTAACAATGGGGTCGAAATTCCATTCCTTTCCAAACAATCAGAAGATGTTTGCGTAATGGAAGTAAGTGAAATTGATGATCTTAAGTTAAAAGAACTCAATACTGAGGAAGAACAAATAATAAGAAATCTTTCAAAAAAGTACGAAAAGTTATGTTTCAAAGAAGGGGATCACTTAACCAATACTAACACTATAGTTCATAGCATAAAAACTACTACAGACCAACCTATTAATTCAAAACTCTATCGGGTCTCCCCAAAATATGAAGAAGAAATAAAGAAACAAATAATTTACATGGAAAACAATGGAATTATAAGAAAAAGCAAAAGCAAATATAGTTCTCCAATATGTGTCATACCTAAAAAAAGAGATAGCTCTGGAATTCAAAAGTATCGTATTTGTGTAGACTATAGGCGTTTAAACCAAGTAACCGTTCCAGATAAGTACCCAATACCTATCATGGACGCTGTATTAGACAAACTCGGTAAAGCCCAATATTTTACTACATTAGATTTAGCAAAAGGCTATCACCAAATTTTAATGGCAGAAGAAGATATAGAGAAAACAGCATTCATTTCACCAATGGGTTTATATGAATATGTTAGAATGCCTTTTGGGTTAAAAAATGCCCCAGCCACATTTCAACGTTTAATGAATGAAATACTGAGGGATTATATAAACAAAAGTTGTGTTGTATACATGGACGATATTTTGATATTTTCAACAACACTTGAGGAACATAAGATTGCTTTAGAAAACATTTTCAAAATACTTAGAAATCATAACTTAAAAATTCAACCAGACAAATGTTCCTTCATGAAACAATATACTGAATATTTAGGACACATTCTCACAAAGGAAGGGATTAAACCCAATCCACATAAAATAGAAGCAATAAAAGCAATGCAGCTACCTAAAACAGAAAAGCAATTGAAAGGATTTCTTGGTATTACAGGATTTTACAGAAAATTTATTAAGGACTATTCCAAAATAGCTTACCCAATGATCAGATATTTACAAAAAGGCACACAAATTAATACAAATGACCCACAGTTTATAGATGCCTTTGAAAACCTTAAAACACTTATAAGCTCACATCCAATCTTAAAATATCCAGAGTTTGATAAACCATTTACCATTACAACAGATGCCAGTGACTTCGCAATAGGTGCAGTATTGTCTCAACAAGAGCAACCAGTTGCATTCCTTTCAAGAACTTTAAATAAACACGAAAAAAATTACAGTACAATTGATAAAGAATTTTTATCCATTATACATGCAGTAAACTATTTTAGACACTATTTGATAGGTAATAAATTCCAAATTATAACAGATCATGCTCCGATAAAATATCTAAACTCAAAATACAAAGGGAAAGAAATGACAGCAAGACACCAAAGATGGATTTTAAAATTACAAGAATTCGATTATGACTTAATATATTTGAAAGGAAAAGACAATAAAGTGGCAGATTTTTTAAGTAGACAGGAAACAGCTGAACTAATAAACAAGGATAAAACAAATGAGTCAAACTTTGAACTATCAGATACACAGCATTCAGCAGAGGAAGGAGGATTTACAAATTTCTATATAAAAGACGATATTGTAAACAAATATAAAACTCAGATAATAGTAACTTATACAACAACGGACAATATTAATATTCAGCACGGTAGAAAAATAATAGAAGTAAGCCCAGCAGAAACAGAAATTGAAATCGAAATCAAAATGCAAAATAATATAAATAAAGGAACAGTAGGAATTTTTTCAGAAGTTCCAGACTCAGAATATTATAAGATACAATGTATCTTAATGAACATATTTTCACACTGTAATAATATAAAATTTTTTAAATGTACGAAGAGAGCTCAGGAAATTTCAAGCGAGGAAGAGTTACACAAACAAATAGCTATTTACCACACCAAAGATTCATTACATAGCGGAATAAATGAAGCTTTTAATTCGTTAAAGAACAAAATATATTTTCCAAAGCTAAGAGACCATATTCAGTTGATAATTTCAAATTGTAAAAATGTAAGGAAATTAAATATGACAGAAAACCAATCAAACCTAAGTTTCAATTTACAGAAACACCGGATGTTAAAAATCAAATTATACATTTAGACATATTTCATATAAAACACAAATCGTTTGTTACAATCATAGACAAGCTCACAAAATTCGCAGTCGCTTATAATATAACAGATAGAAACTGGAAAACTAAAATGGAAATTATGATTGAACACTTTGCCAAATTCAATAAACCACATAAAATAATAATGGATAATGAATTTCGATCAGAACAGATAAAACAATACTTAAACCAAGAACAAATAGAAATCCATTATACAAAGCCAAATTCACATACAGGAAATGCAGACATAGAAAGACTACATTCTACTCTCATTGAAATAATAGCAGGAATAGATGATGATTTATCAATTTCATCCAAAATGCAATTAGCAATAACAGCTTATAATAACCGTTATCACTCTACAATAAAATGTACACCAAATTATGCAAAAAACATAGAAGATGAGGAAAAACTAAAAAACACTATTATCAAGCACAAAGAAAAATTTTAAGCAAACAAAATAATACAAGAGAAGATTATGAGGAGGAAAGACAGGAAGGACCAATTAAAAACTATAAACGAGTTAGGCATAAGGATGAACCTTATTTTAGAATTACAACATTAAATAATATTCATCCATGTAATATAAAAAGACCGTCAAAGCAGGAAAAAATTAATTTCCAACAAAATACAGATTGACATCCTTGAAACAAAAAATTTTTTTTTCTCTTATCCTCAGATTTTCATAATTTTTTACGTTATAATGTGTGTTCAAGGCAGATTACAAATTGAACCAATTCAATCAAATGCAGGATATGCACCTATACAAACTTATTCCACGGAAATAGTTAATGAAACAGTAATTATACTACACATTATTAATATCGACCCTTTAAGTAATATAATAAATCAAATGGAGACAAACATTAAAAATTTTAACATCACAGGAAAAAAGGAGCTATTAGCCGAAATAAATCTAATTAGAGCTAAAATAAAATCCATAACCCCAAACAACAGAATAAAAAGAGGAATGTTAAATATTGTAGGAACAACATACAAATGGCTTTTTGGAATTATGGATGATGAAGATAGAACAGATATTTCAGATCACCTTAACAATATTGACCAAAACAACCATAATATTATACAAGACATGAACCAACAAATTGTTATAAATACACATTTTAATAAAACAATACACAACTTAGCAGAAACAATTAAACAAGACAGAACAATAATCAAGGACATACTTACAAGCATGGACAATCAAAATCAAGAAATAGAAATGAAAATACTTCATAATGACCAAATGGGGAAATTAAAAAATATAGAATTCAAAATAAATTATATTCAGGAAAACATAGCATCAGCAAAAAATAATATAATCATACCAGACATTTTATCAGAAGAGGAAATAAATAAATTTGACATTGATTTTTATAAATTAAAGCTAATCCGTATGGGCATTTTAAAATATAAGAATAATTGCATCATAATCGCAATTAAAATCCCAAAATCATTTATAACCATAGATGTCAAGTTAATTATTCCTATACCAAATATAGATTATATACAAATAGACCAAGAAAATCAGTTAATTGTAGAAATAAATAATAAAACATTTACATATGAACCCAACAATATTTTAAAAGAATTAAAATTAAGTAAAAGTTGTACCATTAATAATAATTGCAAATTTATATTCAACAATATAACGAGTATCGAAGAAATTGACGATGATACAATTATAATCAAAAATGCCAAGAATACAAAAATATATCAAAATTGCGATAAAAGAAATATTATACTTAAGGGAAGTAACTTAATTCAATTCGGTAACTGTAAAATTCAAATCCTAAATGAAATATTTTTTAACGAAAAAACAGAATTTCACGAAAAATTTTTTTATCCAACAGAACTATTGAATCAAACCTATAAAAACACAATTAACTTTGATCATGTAACAATAGATAATTTTGACAATTTAAAAGAAATCACAGAACTTAAATACGAAAAGAAAATGACAAATGGCATATTTTTAACACTTTTTATTATTATTATTATTATATGTTTATCCATTTATATACATATATACTGTAAAAAGAAAAATATAAACATTAATGTAAACAGAATTCAGGAGAATTCATACTCTCAGAGGGGAGGAGTTATGCCATTAGCAACACTTCCTATAACAGCCGACCCAAGAGGTCTACACTCCACATTAATGTAAACATAAACAATACCATTCCATTAAACATAGAGTGTCACAAGATAAGTGACAGTTTCCCTAAACATAGAGTGTCACAAGATAAGTGACAGTTTCCCTAAACATAGAGTGTCACAAGAAAAGTGACCAGAAGAAAATATTATAAACACTTAGATGTAAGCCAAACCAGAATATGATTTGATTCAATAAAGCAGTCTTGATTTAACACTCAACCAGAACAGACTCAATCTTAATTCGCGCGTATTTGAAAACCGGTGCACTTGCTTACATATGTATGTACATACATACTAGAGAGCTGCATGAGTAGTCAAAAAACCTTATTCGAATTGACAATGCTCAAAATGAGTTGAGTGAGTTCGAGTGCGAGGCCGAAAAAGTATGAGTGAGTGAGTGCTCTAGCACAGGACTCATACACACAAAGCTAAAACACATAAGAGAATTGAATGAATTGTGACAGGTAAAGAAAAGTGAGTTGGTTTCGAATGGATTCGAGTTGCCAAGTAGTTTTTCATTTCATTTATTTGTATAATAGAAAAGAAAGAGAGAAAGAGACAAAAACCCATGAAATGTAAACTGTTATTTTTTTTGCATATATTTTATTACATTTATTTCTATTTTATATTGGAATGCAAGAATATAATTTTATTTATATTTTCTGATTTACTAGAAATAAGACAACGCTTTTCGGAAATCAAATTTCTAGCGTTGGAAAATGTTCGTTCCGAAGCTGCGCTGCTCGCTGGAATACAGAATATTTTGCAACTTGTCTTATAAAGCAGAGGAAAAAATTTGGATGCAAATTCCACCAAGCCAATGGGTCAAAATCTTTTCAACGACACAAACGGAATGACTGTACAAAATTTGTAAGCTATAACTCTAATGAATTCGAATTCGAATTGTGTTAGCCAAATTTTTCATTCGGTTTTATACTTCATTCATTCGAACTTTTTTCGTTGGATGCTGTGAGTTATGAGAAGCAATATACATTCACACTCACACACATTCACTCTAGTGTTAGCAAGCACTCACTCAATTCAATTCAATTCAATTCGAGTCCATTCATTTCTTTATATGTATTGAGTGAAGCCGAGCAGCTCTCTAATACATACTTACTATAAAAACACAATTAACTTTGATCATGTAACAATAGATAATTTTGACAATTTAAAAGAAATCACAGAACTCAAATACGAAAAGAAAATGACAAATGGCATATTTTTAACACTTTTTATTATTATTATTATTATATGTTTATCCATTTATATACATATATACTGTAAAAAGAAAAATATAAACATTAATGTAAACAGAATTCAGGAGAATTCATACTCTCAGAGGGGAGGAGTTATGCCATTAGCAACACTTCCTATAACAGCCGACCCCAGAGGTCTACACTCCACATTAATGTAAACATAAACAATACCATTCCATTAAACATAGAGTGTCAAAAGATAAGTGACAGTTTCCCTAAACATAGAGTGTCACAAGAAAAGTGACCAGAAGAAAATATTATAAACACTTAGATGTAAGCCAAACCAGAATATGATTTGATTCAATAAAGCAGTCTTGATTTAACACTCAACCAGAACAGACTCAATCTTAATTCGCGTGAGGAGATTAATTTTTGCAATTGAACCAATTCGGACACACAAGAATTCGCGATTCATACGTGAATTGCAATTTAAATTTTTGTTTGTGTGTGGTAAATGTGCGAAGGAATTATATGTATGTATATGGATATGTACATATGCGCGTACATCAACAGATGAAGATGTATGTATGTAAGTAGATACGCGCGTGAGGAAACTAGTTTGGCATGGAAATAATTCGAACACCTATGAAATCGCGGTGAACACTTTGATTGCTAATTTTTTTTTTTTTTATAACACTTTAATAATTCTATTTTGTTTTTTTAAAACTTTACGGGGACTTGGCAAACAGCTATGGAAACTACATGTACATGTGAATGCATATGTACAAAAGTGGAATTGTTCCAGTGCGAGGAAAAGAACATAAATAAAAATGGGTAATCGTGGACGGGAAAACTACCATGTAACCTTGGAACAGGTCAGGTATGTACATACAATATATAAAAGTGTGTAGGTCGCTATGGAAAAGCGGGAAAACCTCACACTTTTATTAGTATGTAGGGGCAAATGAGAATAATGAAATTTTGTACTTATCAGGAATTCCGCCGATGCAAGCTGGAGGAGCGGAAGGATATCCGGCTCGAAGGACCAATGTTCGTGGAGGGGCGGAAGGATCAAAATAAATACAAGTAGTTGGCGGGTGCCAATTTCTTCTGGGTATGGTGAGCGGGTGGTGAATTAAAAACGCGCGAAAACTTCGGTTAAATAAACTTATGCTTTATTAAATATTCACAGAGCGGAAGGATCCAAATAAATTACAAGTGGTTGGCAGGTGCCAATGTCTTCAAGGGTCTGGTGTAGTAAGTAATTAAAACGCGCGAGTATTTCGTTTTAAACTAATCTATATTATTTGATATTACTTTACAATATGTCCCGACACATACGAGATGGATGCGGGTTGGAAAGTCTTACGATCGAAAAGAGGCAAAAGCAAATCACAAGAAAAGGACGGGTGTTCGGGTTAAAATCTCGTATTAAATTAAATGGCGATGCCCATCGGAAAAATCAAGTCACCCCTCCTGGTGTGACCGTAGATGCCGAGGATCAAAAAACCCTCCTCACTCCCTCACTGCTCTTCGCCGCTCACTGCTGTTCACCCGGTGGCGTGAACAATAATGATTTAAATATTGTGTAAATTAAGAATGAATTGATATTAAATTTAAGTCTGAAGATTGAGGTAATAAATGGCTATTTCAATAACACTTCGATAAGTTTATTGACGGTCTGGGTTACACGAGGACTTGTAAAGGTCAGGATGGCCGTTTCGGATTGGTTAAATGACTAATAAGGCAAAGCCTACTAGTTAGTTGTTAGTTAGTTGTAGCCCTGGTTGAGCATTTAAGCAACCTTAGCAACTAATGTTGAGAGCTGTCTTTATGTCAGGTCCTATATGAAGGGGGGGCCTTGGGCTAGAGCATGATGAAATAAGTATAAGGTGGTCCCATCGGCAGCAGCGCTGCTCACGACGAGGTCTTATTTCAGTTGTCGTTTGACTTTGAACAAGTGAAGTTGTGAGGAGACAAATTTTTTCGTATTTTTTTTAATTAACCCTACGATGGCCACAAAATTGTCCCATGAGCGACGAGTCTTCGTCATTTACATATGTCGATGAAGTCTCGCATGGCGGACTGATAATACCGTCATTAAAATTTCGAGACACATTAAAAAAATAGGAACAGATATTTCCCTAACAAGAATTTTGAGATAAAAAAAATGTTAAGGAAAACCTGTTAAAGTCTGCATCCCATATAAATTTAAATTTAAATATAAAAAAATTTTATTTTAAAATTAGAATCTACTTTAGAGTTAAGGCCTTAAACAAAAAAATATGTATTAAAATGCAAAAACAACGTTTAGTTGGTAGTTCTAAATTATTAAAAATGTTACTTTAAAAATAAAATGTGTTTCTATTTTACTGTGCTAACTTAAACCCCTTAGACCACGTACGGGTTGACACACAATATTGACATCTCCCTTACACTTCCTGAGCTACGTTCCTCTCACTTGCACTTATTGTTAAGATACATAGGACCGTACGATTTCCCGACGGGACCACCTTATACTTATTTCATCATGGGCTAGAGAGCTCAGCTTACAAACACTCCGGGAACTAGCCACACAGTTCGAGAATATAAGTGAGATAGTGAAAGTGCTAAGTAAAAACAGTAAAGAACTTGAGTGAGTTAAATAATGCAGGCAACGCTCCGACATATATAAATATATACATAAGTTAACACCATAAAGCAGCATTAGCGGCTGCAGCAGCATCAGCCACAGGGCATCAGCCGCAGGGCAACAGCATCAGCAGCATCAGCAGCAACAGCATCAGCAGCAACAGCATCAGCAGCAGCAGCATCAGCCGCAGCAGCAAAAGCGGCAGCGATCAGGAGGAGCAGCAGCAGCGGGAGTGTGGGCAGAACGGGCCAGGAGGCCGAAGCCGGAGGAGTGCTAGGTGTTCGTGGTGCTGTAATATTCAAGGTCAAAGTCAGAAAATATTTCCAAGCATGTTTTTCCTTTAAAAACGACGACTATGTAAAATTTTTTAATGTTTTAATTTGATTTTTTAACATAATTACAAAAAGAAAAAAAAAAATTTTTTTATTTTTTTTTAGGTTAATTTTGAAAATTTGCTATTGATGGCTGATTTTCTTCAAAATAATTTTCAATATTTACATCAGTATCTAATAAACTCAACATTTCGGGACTATAGTTGCTATTTTCCAAATACTTTCGTGATCGCACGTGTCTCAGTGATGCAATAAGTGGGTCCGAAGAGGCTGCTAGCATGTTAAAAAGGTCTTTATTTTGTCTAACACGATAAGTTTTTAATGTATTAGTGTATCTGAACCTTTTGTAGTCCTTGTTTTTACATTCCTGTGCTTCTTCGGATAGCTCTCCAAGTGGTAAACACTGATATTCTATTAAATCCTTTCCGTGAGCCAAAATCCTATGTACCGTTGGGGTAAGCTTTTTTGCGGATACAATTTACTCAAAAGATGAGCAGTCTTTAAAGTATATTCGGCAAATTTTTCACCATTTACCGTTTGCTTGCAATTTATAATATTCAAGATAACAGCCAACCTTTTAATGATCCCTTGACTAACACCTGTTATAAAAGATGTCACTTCATCATTTTCAAAAAATCTTCTTGAAGTATTTCCAACATTCGTATTTCCGTATCCGTACTTTGGACAGTCAACTTTCAGTCCCAGCTTGCGAGAGAATTCAGCTTGTATAATCTCCTTCCTGCTCTGAATATCCTCCTGACCGAGGAATTAATTAATTAACAATTTATCATTGTAGAAAGGTAAACAGGTAGTATTTGCAAAACAGCATTACGCAATGTTATCATTTAAATACAAAGAAGCTACAGGCCAATACGCATGCGCTCTTCTTCTTCCTTATACCTGCAACGCATTTTTTAGGCGAGGTTGCCTTAGTTTTATGGCTTACGCATCGCTGTCGCAGGTCTCCGCATATTGGGACTATATACATCTGATAGGTAAATATTTCACCTACCTAGTGTATGTAGTCCGGTATTGATACTCGTTGAGTCTTGCTAGTTTTATTCCATCAATGTTAAAAAAATGCCAATATTTAGTACATTTTTTAAACGCTTCTAGTTCAATAACTATTTAAGTAATTATTAAAATTTATGAAACATGCTATTAATAAAGAACATACTTTTCAGATAAAATCAAAATATCCAAGATCGATTGTTGAAATCGCCCAATATTCAGTTTTAAAGTTGCGATTTTTTTTTTTAAAATTATTTTTCCTTTTCACTAAAAATGTCCCAACTTTGGGCGCCTCTAGCACCCATGAATCTTAACCGATTTCAAAAATTTTTCGGATTCATAATCTCTGAAGTATTTCCTATCGATTGCGTATATCATTTTTGCCAAACGCGATCATGAAAAACGTATTTTTGCAACGCTATCCGAGAAGAGGCCCAACTGCGCGACGGTTTTAATTACCTCTGCATTTCTTGTTGCTCTGCGACCGCCGCTACGCACCTAAAATTCCTATGAAATAAAAGCAGCGCGAATCAATTGTTTCAATTGCTCTGCGTGTACCAAAGTTATTTAGAACCTTGACAAACGGAACACTTCTTGTTGCTCAGCGACCGCCGCTACGTACCTAAAATTCCTATGAAATAAAAACAGCGCAGATCAAATATTTCAATTATTCTGCGTGTGCCTAAGTTCCTTGGAAATAAAACAGCGCAGATAAAAAATTACAATTATTATGCGTGTTAATCTGCGACCGTCGCGAAGCAGTTTAAATTTCTGTGAAATAAAAGAATCGCAGATCAGCCCTTGATTTGGTGTACAATTTTCGTTTCAAGATCACTCTCCCTAAATCTATCAAACAGACAAGTTGTTTAAGAATAAACATCGTGTTCATCTGAAGCGGCTTCACCAAATCAGATGCACCAAAGAAAATATACTACAACTGTAATTTTGTCACAAACAACTAATCTAGCATATGACTAGAATTACAATCAGCCCACACATTGTAGAAAAGCACTTGTAATTCTAAACTAACCCAAAAGATAACAACGGCAGGAGGTCATGTGGCCGAAGCCGTGCCCAAGATGATAATAATTTTCAAATGTGAGATTTGAGTCACATTAGAATAAGATATTTTGAATTCAACGAATGAAGATTGGGTTATTCTTCTCCTCCGGAATCGCTATTCATTTTTGGTCTTTCGAGAAAAAAGGAACTCTGTAGTTTTCCCCACCAGTGGTAAGAGACAGAGTATAATATTAAAGCAAAATATTGCTTTAATATTGGCGGACAAGCAGCAGCGAACAGGATCATCAGATAATAGATAAATTAAAATAAGTAGTCATAAGTACACACATCAAACTACATATATTATTATTATTATTTCGATATCCTAATATACACCATAAAAAATGTTGCCTACCAAAATTGAAAAATTGTTAGCGAAGCAGTACGAGCTGCACAAAAACATTTGGAAAACATTGAAGCAGATGCAACAATGTTAGAAAATTTTGAGGACAGCAGCGGAGTCGCGGGGAAAAGCGACCTCCAGTAATGAGAATGCGAAGGTTAGCCAGGAGAAATTCGAAGAAAAGGTCCGTCAGCTCCAGCAATATTTGGACATGGCGAGCAAAGATTTTCTTACAATAGACAATAGAACAAGCGAAATGTATATTAAACCAGAGGGCCGGGGCTAACCTCGACCGCGTCAAAGTTTGTATACCAACTTTTTTGGTAGCTCTTTCCTTACCTATTAGATATTAATGGCTAATGTTTGCGAAAGAATGGCCTACAATCATAGGAAATAACGAAGATATTGATCACAGTCACTGTTTTCCACCGATCGTTCCTATGGGAGCTATATAATATATTCACCCGATCTTGATCAAATTTGGTACAGTCATTAATAGATATATTTAACTAACAAATGTTTAATTTGAAAGCAATCGCGTTAAAAGTAACGAATTTATTTACAAAAGTCACTGTATTCGACCGATCGTTCCTATGGAAGCTATATGATATAGTCATCCGATCTTCCAGGCACTTTAATTTTCAGCGGATATTCTTAATTTTTATATCATGCAGTGATGAAGATTTCACATCCACTTGGCAACAAAAAAAATTTTTTTTTGATTATTTTATGAATTTCTTACCTATGCCGTTCACCGACAGTGTTTTGAACCCCGGTTACACAAAACAAAAATTAACTTATTTATTTGTCAGAGAATTTAAATATCCTTGGCAAGGTGATATGAAAAATAAACCATGACTTTTGAATAGGGATTCCGGGAGAAGAAGAATTACCCAATCTTCATTCGTTGAATACAAAATATGAACTCATTTTATTAACAAAAGTATGGAGTTTATATAGGGAATCTTAGGCTCTAGGAGATAACAATTGTTCCTAAAATATCTTATTCTAATGAGACTCAAATCCCACGTTATCGGGGGTTGAAAATTATTATTATCTTGGGCACGGCTTCGGCAACGGCACCTCCTGCCGTTGTAATCTTTTGGGTTAGTTTAGAATTACAAATGTTTTTCTACAATGTGTGGGCTGATTGTAATTCTAGTCATATGCTAGATTTGAATTTCCCGTCGAATGATGCATATTTCATAAAAATCCGACAAAAATTAGATAGATTTCATCGCCCATACTTAAAAACCAGAGGGCCGGGCTAACTTCGACCGCGTCAAAGTTTGTATACCCTTGCAACTTTTTTGGTAACTCTTTCCTTACCTAGGAAAAGGATAGGAAGTCCTTTACTTCCTGCAGATCCCTTGTGTTGGAAAGAGATTGCTCATATAGTGTGTGGTTGAATCTATCCAACATTATGGCAGCATCTGATGATTCCATATTAACGCCTACATTTTTTAAGGGTTGCAATGATTCAAAAATGTTATCATTTAAATTCTTTGCACATTTGGGTGATCAAACAGCTTTGTTGTAATGGCTGTTACTACCACTCGTTTATTATTCAAATTGACAACATTTTTTAAGGCTTGCAACGATTCAAAAATGTTGTCATGCAAATTCTTTATAGAAGCTGCATCATTTCCATCATTTGGGTGATCAAACAGCTTTGTCAGTATTTCTATTACTAGAACTCGTTTGTTATTAAATCGTTCCTGCAACACTGACCAAGCATTGTTGTAATTGGCTTCTGTTAGTTCCGGGTGCCGTATCAATCTCTCTGATTCTCCACAAAGGTTTTAGCTAACGGAATGAAGCTTCGGAATGAAGGTCTTATTTGCCTCTCCTCGTTGTCTGCTGCTCATCCATATTGGCTACGCAATGATTGCCAAGTTAATAAATTGCGATGTTTTTAGTCGTGACACCAGATTAATGTGAAATGTTCATCAATTTGTGCCCTCGCTTAGGATTGTCCTGTGTCCAAAGCGTGCAAAGAAGGTAGTCGCCTAGTTGACCAGTTTCCTTGTTGTTGAGTGATCGCCTTTTTGTTTAGTTAATTTTTATTTCCAATTTACCTGAAAATTCTAAAATAATTTTTAGACTTTCTTTTATTTGTTATATTTTTTCAAAAACTGCTGACTGATGCCAAACTACCTGGGTTACTGACCGAGTGCACTAGGTCAGAGATTGCCAAAGTTTTTAAGGAAGTGCAGACAAACTTTTTTTTTATATGAAAATAATAATCGCCTTGTTGACACAACACACTAATTGATCGCATAGTTGATCAATTTTTATTCAATGGATCACCCCGTTGGGGAAAACCAACTCCTAGTTTTGTAATTAATTGTTTTTAGTCGCCAGTTGGCTACGCAATGATTGCCAAGTAAATCAATTGCGATGTTTTTAGTAGTGACACCAGATTAATGTGAAATGTTCATCGATTTGTGCCCTCGGTTAGGATTGTTCTGTGTCCAAAGAGTGCTTACAATACTAAAACAAGGGCCCACTTTTTAGTGAAATTAAACTTTGTCCCAACCATCAATAATTTAAGAGTCATGATATAATAATAATTTTGATGCGTGATAATAGTTAATTGATATTAAAATTACAAATTTTACATATTGTTAAACAAACCCGTTAACGCTAACGTACGACGAATCTAAAATTAAACTCATTTTTATACCCTTTCAAAGGGTATTATTATTCAGATGTTTGTAACGCACAGAATGAGACGTTTCCGACACCATAAAGTATATATATTCTTGATCAGCATGAGAAGCTGAGTCGATATAGTCATGTCCGTCTGTCCGTCCGTGCCTTTTACTCAGACATCTTAAAAGCTATCGGTCTGAAATTTTTTTTCTGTGCTTTTAATTAACTGGAGCAGATAAAGTATGAAAATCATCAGAATCGGACCACTTATCATATAGCTGTAGAAGAAAATTGGAGTATCCGTATGAAATTCACCAATATGATAGTATATTGGATATAAAACCTCAGATCCCAAAATTTGAATCTGATCGCATAAATAGAACACAAGCTACTACGTATTTCGTCATCAACAGAGTGCATGCATACAGACACAGGCGCAACGCTACATAAACTGTATGTGTATGTATGCGTTGCTTTGCTTAGGGAATAAGGGAAGAAGAAGAAAAAATTGTAGTATAAGGACTAAAATTGTTTTGTTTGTATATTGATGAATTAAGTTGCAGAAAACAAATTTTGAACATGCAGAAATAATATTGCCAAGGACTGCAAGGGTATATAAACTTCGGCAAAGTCGATATTAGCTTCTTTGATATTTTTCATCAAGATAGACAACTAAAAGAAACTGTGAACGTTTCAACGAGCTTAAAAACATCTTCCAGCTAAAACCATTTTTCCCAACTACAAATGGTGAGGTACAAACTTTTGAACATATTTTCGCTGCAGTAAATTTGATAACGGTCAAAGGGCACATGGAATATGATTGGAATTGGAATGAGGGATTTTAAATAAAAGACATGTTATACATACCTAAGGATATTTTGACGAACAAAATCTAATGACCTTTTCGAGCCGGCGACTAACGCCAAAATCATTTTTGAATTATAATATGAAAATAAGTCCATGCAATCACTTCGTAAATGATGTAGTTCGTATCGAATATTCTCATAATTTCGAAATTGCAATGTTTTTAACACATCTTCAGGAGCCAGATATATCGTACGGTAGATTTTATGAAACTGAATGAAGTCCCATTTATCGATAGGTAGAAATCCTTCCGTCCTCCAATTTGCATCATTTAATTTTTCAGGTGGTAGTTGAAATACTCGTCTGCCTTTCGAGTCGGATTGTTCGAAATCAAGCAAATCAATAAACATATTAATAATATCAATTACAGCCCGCTCCATGCATACAGATTTCTTTTCTAATACACGTTCTAAAAAGATTATTAAAAAAAAAAATTACTTTTAGTATAATTAAAAATATAGAAGTTAAAAGAATATACTCTTTTTGCAAAGGTATAATATAATTATAGTTTAAGATATAATTAATTATAGTTTAATGTCTTTCGTCTTTTCGTCGTTTCATATACTCAGCGCAAGTGCTCGTCTGCCTTGGGCCTTCGCTGAATACAGAGTCTTTTGCCACGTCGCACAGTTGGGCCTCTGCTCGGATAGCGTTGCAAAAATACGTTTTTTCATGATCGCGTTTGGCAAAAATGATATATGCAATCGATAGAAAATACTTCAGAGATTATGAATCCGAAAAATTTTTGAAATTGGTTGAGATTCATGGGTGCTAGAGGCGCCCAAATTTGAGACATTTTTAGTGAAAAGGAAAAAATGATAATTTTAAAAAAAAATCGCAACTTTAAAACTGAATATTGGGCGATTTCAACAATCGATCTTGGATATTTTGGTTTTATCTGAAAAGTATGTTCTTTATTAATAGCATGTTTCATAAATTTTAATAATTACTTAAATAGTTATTGAACTAGAAGCGTTTAAAAAATGTACTAAATATTGGCATTTTTTTAACATTGATGGAATAAAACTAGCATGACTCAACGAGTATCAATTCCGGACTACATACACTAGGTGAAATATTTACCTATCAGATGTATATAGTCCCAACATGCGGAGACCTGCGACAGCGATGCGTAAGCCATAAAACTTAGGCAACCTCGCCTAAAAAATGCGTTGCAGGTATAAGGAAGAAGAAGAGCGCATGCGCATTGGCCTGTAGATTCCTTGTCTTTAAATGATAACATTGCGTAATGCTGTTTTGCAAATACTACCTTACATTATGCCTTTCTACAATGATAAATTGCTAATTACCTGCTTTGGAAAAAATGACAAGACTTGTTATTTAAGTTGATGAAAAGTTTGTCCTATTTGTGGGTTGGTCGTTTTTATTTCCGTTTACCAAATTGGATGTAAATATTAAGTTGTTTACCTAATTAATACAAAAAGGATAATACCGAAACACGAATGATGGAAATACTTCAAGAAGATTTTTTGAAAATGATGAAGTGACATCTTTTATAACAGGTGTTAGTCAAGGGATCATTAAAAGATTGGCTGTTATCTTGAATATTATAAATTGCAAGGAAACGGTAAATGGTGAAAAATTTGCCGAATATACTTTAAAGACTGCTCATCTTTTGAGTAAATTGTATCCGCAAAAAAAGCTTACCCCAACGGTACATAGGATTTTGGCTCACGGAAAGGATTTAATAGAATATCAGTGTTTACCACTTGGAGAGCTATCCGAAGAAGCACAGGAATGTAAAAACAAGGACTACAAAAGGTTCAGATACACTAATACATTAAAAACTTATCGTGTTAGACAAAATAAAGACCTTTTTAACATGCTAGCAGCCTCTTCGGACCCACTTATTGCATCACTGAGACACGTGCGATCACGAAAGTATTTGGAAAATAGCAACTATAGTCCCGAAATGTTGAGTTTATTAGATACTGATGTAAATATTGAAAATTATTTTGAAGAAAATCAGCCATCAATAGCAAATTTTCAAAATTAACCTAAAAAAAAAAAAAAAAAAAATTTTTTTTTTCTTTTGTAATTATGTTAAAAAATCAAATTAAAACATAAAAAAATGTTACATAGTCGTCTAAAACAATGAAAAAATCCATTTGTGATTGAAAAAAACCGGGTTTCGATCCATTTTTAAAGGAAAAACATGCTTGGAAATATTTTCTGACTTTGACCTTGAATATTACAGCACCACGAACACCTAGCACTCCTCCGGCTTCGGCCTCCTGGCCCGTTCTGCCCACACTCCCGCTGCTGCTGCTCCTCCTGATCGCTGCCGCTTTTGCTGCTGCGGCTGATGCTGCTGCTGCTGATGCTGTTGCTGCTGATGCTGTTGCTGCTGATGCTGCTGATGCTGTTGCCCTGCGGCTGATGCCCTGTGGCTGATGCTGCTGCAGCCGCTAATGCTGCTTTATGGTGTTAACTTATGTATATATTTATATATGTCGGAGCGTTGCCTGCATTATTTAACTCACTCAAGTTCTTTACTGTTTTTACTTAGCACTTTCACTATCTCACTTATATTCTCGAACTGTGTGGCTAGTTCCCGGAGTGTTTGTAAGCTGAGCTCTCTAGCCCATGATGAAATAAGTATAAGGTGGTCCCGTCGGGAAATCGTACGGTCCTATGTATCTTAACAATAAGTGCAAGTGAGAGGAACGTAGCTCAGGAAGTGTAAGGGAGATGTCAATATTGTGTGTCAACCCGTACGTGGTCTAAGGGGTTTAAGTTAGCACAGTAAAATAGAAACACATTTTATTTTTAAAGTAACATTTTTAATAATTTAGAACTACCAACTAAACGTTGTTTTTGCATTTTAATACATATTTTTTTGTTTAAGGCCTTAACTCTAAAGTAGATTCTAATTTTAAAATAAAATTTTTTTATATTTAAATTTAAATTTATATGGGATGCAGACTTTAACAGGTTTTCCTTAACATTTTTTTTATCTCAAAATTCTTGTTAGGGAAATATCTGTTCCTATTTTTTTAATGTGTCTCGAAATTTTAATGACGGTATTATCAGTCCGCCATGCGAGACTTCATCGACATATGTAAATGACGAAGACTCGTCGCGAAACTCATGGGACAATTTTGTGGCCATCGTAGGGTTAATGGTTAATGCAACAGACCTATGTGTGGTTCATTAAATCACATCACATTCATTTCTATTACATGGCGACCGTGACAGTGGTCACTAAACATCAAAAGGAGTCACCATCAGACGATATACTACAAAAAAAAATTCAGCTACACTGGAAAATGAACAAGGAAGGAAAATACAATCACAGTAAGTAGAGTGATGGGAAAAAAATCTGGTGTGGTGAAAAAATTTAACGCCAAAAAGGCTAAGATATTGAGGCTACTAAATAGCCCAGAGAAAATTAATTGGAATACCTCGGTGAAATTACATGCCGAGGTAGAGTTTATAAAAAACCAATTGCCGAAAAATAAAAATACAAGAACCAGAATCCCAAACTCTACATTTCAAAACGTGGCAAAACCAAAAATAAAAATAAGTCCACAAACTGTGAAGGAATTACCAGAAATAAAAAAAGGTCTGCCCAAACGACTGCGAGGGCCCATTATACTCAGCATACTGCGAGTATACATGCAGCCATTGCTACGGGACTCCAAAGAAAAAGCCAGTCCCCAAGGAAAGGAAGTGTCTCCCTAAAAAACAGGGTATCAACAAATCTGGTGCGATGACCGGCACCGGAACCGCCTGAGCTCAGAGGCCCCAGACATCAGCAGCTGAGACTACAAGCGTGAAAAGCAGGTCGCTTTTTACGCCATCGATGGAGCATCAGCGTGCCAACCGGCGACGACCAGCTGATGCTAGAGGCAAGCTGAAGACAATCGAAATTTTTAAATGAACAATTATGCGCTGCGTCGCACATTTTTTTTTTTTTTGAGTGTACTGCGATGCACATTTTTTTTATAGAATTAAAACAACCAATGTACAATTGTGCGGCATTAAAGCTGTCCAATTAGATATTCAAAAATTGAAAAAAAAAGCAAATTATATTGTGTATTAACAAGTAAAAAAAAAAGAAAGAAAGAAAGAAACACAATATGAAAAAGAAAAAAACAAATATATAGGGAAGTGATGGTTTCAAAAAAATAAAAATAAAGTTAATTTTTTGTGTCCGGGGTTCAAATCTCCATCACTGCATGATATAAAAATAAAGAATATCCGCTGAAAATTAAAGTGGTTGGAACTCAAAGAGTTAAATTTGGAAGTCGAATTTTACATTCCCATTGGCGACATAAATGAATAAAATATTAAAAAAAAAAAAAAAAGCAAAAGGGAATAAAATTCGTTCAGCAACTGACGGGCACTCGTGAACGTGGCGGTTGGCGGTCGCCTACGTAAATATAACCGCGAGTGTTAAGTTTATGAAAAATAGAATAAAATAAAAAATGCACAGGTATTGGCCACCAGTGGTGCTTCCCACCGAAAATATCCTCCCACCTAAGTAGGTCCTTGTTAGGACTAAAAGGGATAATGGAGATCTCCCTCAACCGACATAGGGGGCATCACGATAGACAACCTTGCGACAATTAAAAACGAAAATATTCAAAAATTGAAAACAAAAAGCAAATAATATTGTGTATTAACAAGTAAAAAAAAAAGAAAGAAAGAAAGAAACACAATATGAAAAAGAAAAAAACAAATATATAGGGAATCAAATACATTAACCACAAAAATTTGTACATCCAAACACTTATTCCATTTTTCATCTTTTCACATAGCACCATCGTTCTTTGGAGAATTTGGAGTCTTTGAAAACGGAGGAACTGCAAACTACACTATTATACTTGGAGAAAGAAGAAATACATACAACATTAACATACGATAATTAAATAGCGGGTGAGTGAAGAAGTTGCCTCTTAGAAATTATACTTCGAATTTATTTTCGGGCTAATTAAACCCAATTAAAGATAATTTTGATTCAGCAATAAAAAAGTTTGAAAAAATTTTTATTGATAAAAACGAAAAATTATACCCAATTTTATTCTAGAAAAATGAAATTACATTATTGAAATAAACTGAACAAATTTATTATTTCTATATTTTTTAAAATCGAAAAACTGAAAAAAATTTATTACTTTATTAAAATCAAAAAATAAGTTGAACCAGAAAAAGTACAAACAATGGAAGAAATCAAACAGTCAATTACATGTTTGGTAGAACAAGTGGCAGTGTTGACCGAGGAACTAAAAAAGAAAAAGGAGAAAGTAACAATCTTAGAAGATAGGCGTGTAATCATCCAGGATTATCATGTAGTCAGGGACAGGGCAGCAGCATCAGCCGCAGCGGCGTCAGCAGCAGCTGCATAAGCAGCAAGAGCATCAGCAGCTGCAAAAAGCGGCAGCGAGCAGGAGGAGCAGCAGCAGCGGGAGTGTGGCCAGAACGGGCCAGAAGGCCGAAGCCGGAGGTGGCTGGGTGGAGAACACCCGAAAGAGATGAAAATAAACTATTATAACGTGAGATCAGACCAAAGTCTTGATGATTGGGTTGTGTGCGTGCCGTTGGGGGGACGGAAACCAAATCCTTGCTACGGCAAGGTGACCTCAAATAAGAGGAAGTTAACTGGCGCCCAAGCAGGGACCGTCTTCCGTCGCGTCTTTAAATAATAAAAATTTTTTTTTTTCCTCGCCCTAACCGAATGTGTTTCCAAAATAAAATGAATAAAAAACAAAGTAAATGCAGTAATAAAAGAGTAAAAAATCTAAAAATTTTGTTTCTTGTGAATGCCTACCGAAAAATTAAGGTGAACGGTTACACAACAAACATATTGGAATCGCTGCCAAGAATATTGGATGATGAAACATTTCTCCGAATCTCAGCAAATACAGTTTTTCGGTTGTTCTGCGTGCGGCACAAATTCAATAATTCTAGTTGATGCTTCCAAATTTCTACGAAATAAAAGCAGCGCGAATCAATTGTTTCAATTACCTCTGCGTGTGCCAAAGTTCCTTGTAACCTTGACAAACGCAACATTTCTTGTTGCTATGCGACCGCCGCTACGCACCTAAAATTCCTATGAAATAAAAGCACCTCCTACCCGAACGACCGAGGGGTGCAGCCGCATAACGCACGAATAGCGTGGACAAATACACAATTGAAATCACAAATCAGCATATGTATATTGACTACTGTTAGTAGGGCTAAGAATGTGTTTGGCTTTATAAAGCGTTGGCCGTAGGAGTTAGATGATCCATATACTACCATATAGTCCGCACCATATTGGGGTACGGAGCTTGTATTTAGTCTCCTAAATATGAGTTTTATCAAAACAAATTAGAATGTGTGTTTAAGAATAAATAATTTTGTCACAAACAACTAATCTAGCAAATGACTAGAATTACAATCAGCCCACACATTGTAGAAAAACACTTGTAATTCTAAACCAAAAGATTACAACGGCAGGAGGTGCCGTTGACGAAGCCGTGCCCAAGATAATAATAATTTTCAACCCCCGATAACGTGGGATTTGAGTCTCATTAGAATAAGATATTTTAGGAACAATTGTTATCTCCTAGAGCCTAAGATTCCCTATATAAACTCCATACTTTTGTTAATAAAATGAGTTCATATTTTGTATTCAACGAATGAAGATTGGGTAATTCTTCTTCTCCCGGAATCCCTATTCAAAAGTCATGGTTTATTATTCATATCCCCTTGCCAAGGATAAATAAATTCTCTGACAAATAAATAAGTTAATTTTTGTTCTGTGTAACCGAGGTTCAAAACCGTGTCGGTGAATGGCATAGGTAAGAAATTCATAAAATAATCAAAAACCAGAGGGCCGGGGCTAACTTCGACCGCGTCAAAGTTTGTATACCCTTGCAACTTTTTTGGTAACTCTTTCCTTTCCTATTAGCCATCAATGTGGAAGAACGTTTTATCTAAAAAGGGTTGTGTTTGCGAAATAATGGCCTACAATCATAGGAAATAACGAAGATATTTATCATAGTCACTGTTTTCGACCGATCGTTCCTATGGGAGCTATACGATATAGTAGCCCCATCTTGATCAAATTTGGCACAGTCATTAACAGATATATTAACAAATGTTTAATTTGAAAGCAATCGCGTTAAAAGTAACGAAGTTATTTACAAAAGTCACTGTTTTCCACCGATCGTTCCTATGGTAGCTATATGATATAGTCATCCGATCTTGATCAAATTTGGCACAGTCGTTTATAGGCGTAATAAACTCTCCAATATTAGTTTCACAATAATAGCATAGAAAATAACGAAGTTATTGAGAAAAGTCATTGTTCGTGACTTTGGGGTTTGTATGGGAGCTATATGATATAGTGGTCCGATCCGGCTGAATCCGAGATATACAACCCCTGCAGTATATACAAGCCTACATGCAATTTCAGCTCTGTAGCTCTTACGGTCTCGGAGGAGTTTCCGTTGATCCAGACGGACGGACAGACGGACGGACGGACGGACATGGCTAGTTGAACTCGTCTCGCCGTGCTGATCAAGAATATATATACTTTGTATGGTCGGAGATGCTTTGTTCTGTGCGTTGCACACTTCTGACCAAAATTAATATACCCTTTTTGCAAGGGTATAAAAATATAATAATATATATATATTTATAACACGCTCAAAGCCAGGTCATGCTAAGGACGAATATCGGCACAGTCTCCGGCAGGGTTGCTACCGAATTATCAGCAGAGTCATCAACAGAGTTTCCGACAGGATTAACAATTTTATCAACAGCGTAGCTCGGAGAGAATTATTAATGTAGTCGTCAGCTACTGAGTTACCGACAGAGCTAGCAATAGGGTCAGGAGTCATCGACAGAGTCGCATATAGGAATTAGTTTTATTAAAACAAAATTTTAAAAAAAAAAAAAAATGCTAACGTTACCAGAAGCAGATAGAACGAGTCTAGGTGCCTCTCAGAGCGCCATTAGTAAGGTTGTAACCTACCGAATTATGAGTTGAACGGGACTTGGGCATGGGTAACCTAAAATCCACCACTCTCACCCAAAGCAGTAGCAGAAGTAACAGTAGCGGTAACAGCAGCAGACAACAAGAGACATAAGAGTGACGCACAAGGAACTATTTGAATCCCAGCATAAGTACTGGCAAAGGCAGTCTGTGTTTGGAACTCAACAAGGAAACATCGAAAAAATTGCTTCAATCCGGAAGGATAGCAACTGGACAAGGATCATTATCAAGACTATTCAAACATACAAGGATTAACAACTGGACAAGGATCAACAACCGGACAAGGATCAACCAGGACATAGGACAAGGACATTCATCGCCAAGCTGAACTAAGCTTCAAGGACCCAACGAAGATTAATGCAAAGGATATCAGAAAATTCGGCAGCAAGAACCACTATTTTTTCAAGGATATTCTAGACAGTAATCGGAGTAAACTTTTATTTTCTTTGGACAACATCGAGGGAGAATCAATCACGTCCCCAACAACTATATTCTACATTCAAGGATTCACCTATTTCAAATAAACAAACTGGATCGAATTCTACCAACAGGCAAGATCTTTCTTATTTACATTTGAGCCATTGCAAAAATTTTGTTCAGAATATTTAATCCAAAATACACCTCGAAAGTTACCCGGCGGCGATAATTCCCCTTTACGCGTCACCGTTTCTTACTCTTCTTTGAACAAACAAATATACATTTTTTATATTTTCTGACCCCTCCCTTGCAGAATTTATTAAAGACCGACCCTATCTATTTCATAGAGCAAATAGAGGCTCGAGCCGCGACTTACCGTTTGAGTTTGGAGACGCTGCCTCCGATGATAGCCATCCTATTGACCGGACGGGCCGAAAGCTGGTGGCAAACCAGCTGCTATCCGGAGATGACATGGGTCGACTTCAAGTCCGAATTCTTAGAGTTCTTTCTACCCCCACGCTATTTTGACAAACTAGAGGATAGCATACGCGCTCGGAAGCAACGCTATCAGGAACCATACAAGGAGTATCTAGTAGACCTCCGGTTGATGATGAAGAGATCTCATTACTCGACGTTACAGGAACTCGACCGGGTCTACGAAAATCTTTTACCCGACTACAAGCTGTATACCCGACGAAATGATTTCCAAACGTTACCCGACTTAACCAAGTTGGTGGTAAATTATGAGACAATTCGATTGGAGCAAGGCAGCGACGAAGACTCAGCGCGTTCTTGGAAAAGGAGCAACGCCGTTCAAAATAAGCCCTTGGATCATATGCCTTCCAGCCTAAACGGGACTGCTATATGTCAACTCTCCGAAGCACTACTGGATACCAGTATAGCTTGCCGCAAATGTGCGGGAGCTGGTCACTTCGCACGAGAATGCACGAAGCCCCGTGTATTGTTCTGTTGGCAATGCGGACGAAGGGGGGTACGTAGCATCGAATGTTGCCGTTGTTCGGGAAACCGGCCAAACCTCCGTCTCAATCTGGGCCAGACGGAGGGACCAGACCAGGACCTCAGCCCAGTAACCCACTCCTCCTAAAGAAAGACCGCATCCAACTCCATGTCTTCGTCAATAGAAAACCAATGGTAGCTACCTTGGATTCAGGAGCGAACAAGAGTTTCATAAACGAGGAAGTGGCTCTTCAACACTTCGCTCCGTTCCTTCTGCGAGACATTCATATTAATATTAACCTTGCCGATAATACTCGAACAGCAATCAAAAGTTCTCTTAGGGCAACCATCAGCCTCGGGGCACAGACCGTGCATATGACCTTGTTAGCGATGCCATCGATGATGGATCCCCTTGTTCTAGGAGTGGGTTTCCTTCGGAACATAGGAACTTCTATACGTTGTGGAGGTTATCTATTACAATTGCCTATTTTCGATAAGACCCACAGCCCAGTCGATTCTACAATTCAGCCATCCCTAGTGGCGGATGACCACACGCAGCCGGATGCTCATATAAATCAACTGGATCCTGCAGAAACGTCCGCTATGCCCAAGGATACCTCTGACTCTCAGCATAGTAATAAACCAGTATGTCCAGCAGGCTCAGTTTTGCCGCCTCCAACACCTGACGCTGTCCGTAAAAACCGATTCCGCCAGCCCGGCGGCAAAAAGGAACCGGTAACCGAGGTGGACGCCCGATTAGCCTCAGTAGAAGCTGAGACCCGTGACGAGGACTTAAAGCCAGAACAATCATCCAGTATGGTTCTTGACGCGGAAATCACTAAGTTCGACGGGCTCAACGGCGTTACCCAAATAGCACAACATGTCATTGTATTGAAGCACGATCGACCCATGAAGCAGAGGTATTATCCCCGTAATCCGGCCCAACAACAAATTATCACTGAAACCGTAGACGCACTGCTGAAGGAGGACCGTATTGAACCATCCAAAAGCCCTCACAGCGCACCAATCGTGTCGGTAAGTAAGAAAACCGGTGACACTCGCATGTGTATAGACTTTCGACAACTGAACGCTCAGTCAGTACGTGACGCATACCCCTTGCCTCATATACACCATATTTTAGAGTAATTGAGGAACGCGAAGTACATTTCTACTCTAGATTTAAAGAGCGGATATTGGTAAATACCCTTAGAGGTCAAAAGTAGAGAGTGTACAGCCCTTACAGTGCCCGGACGCGGGTTATTCCATTGGAAAGTCATGCCCTTCGGCTTACATTCCGCATCCGCCACGTTCCAGTACAGCTTGACGCAAATGTGCGGGAGCTGGTCACTTCGCACGAGAATGCACGAAGCCCCGTGTATTGTTCTGTTGGCAATGCGGACGAAGGGGGGTACGTACCATCGAATGTTGCCGTTGTTCGGGAAACCGGCCAAACCTCCGTCTCAATCTGGGCCAGACGGAGGGACCAGACCAGGACCTCAGCCCAGTAACCCACTCCTCCTAAAGAAAGACCGCATCCAACTCCATGTCTTCGTCAATAGAAAACCAATGGTAGCTACCTTGGATTCAGGAGCGAACAAGAGTTTCATAAACGAGGAAGTGGCTCTTCAACACTTCGCTCCGTTCCTTCTGCGAGACATTCATATTAATATTAACCTTGCCGATAATACTCGAACAGCAATCAAAAGTTCTCTTAGGGCAACCATCAGCCTCGGGGCACAGACCGTGCATATGACCTTGTTAGCGATGCCATCGATGATGGATCCCCTTGTTCTAGGAGTGGATTTCCTTCGGAACATAGGAACTTCTATACGTTGTGGAGGTTATCTATTACAATTGCCTATTTTCGATAAGACCCACAGCCCAGTCGATTCTACAATTCAGCCATCCCTAGTGGCGGATGACCACACGCAGCCGGATGCTCATATAAATCAACTGGATCCTGCAGAAACGTCCGCTATGCCCAAGGATACCTCTGACTCTCAGCATAGTAATAAACCAGTATGTCCAGCAGGCTCAGTTTTGCCGCCTCCAACACCTGACGCTGTCCGTAAAAACCGATTCCGCCAGCCCGGCGGCAAAAAGGAACCGGTAACCGAGGTGGACGCCCGATTAGCCTCAGTAGAAGCTGAGACCCGTGACGAGGACTTAAAGCCAGAACAATCATCCAGTATGGTTCTTGACGCGGAAATCACTAAGTTCGACGGGCTCAACGGCGTTACCCAAATAGCACAACATGTCATTGTATTGAAGCACGATCGACCCATGAAGCAGAGGTATTATCCCCGTAATCCGGCCCAACAACAAATTATCACTAAAACCGTAGACGCACTGCTGAAGGAGGACCGTATTGAACCATCCAAAAGCCCTCACAGCGCACCAATCGTGTCGGTAAGTAAGAAAACCGGTGACACTCGCATGTGTATAGACTTTCGACAACTGAATGCTCAGTCAGTACGTGACGCATACCCCTTGCCTCATATACACCATATTTTAGAGTAATTGAGGAACGCGAAGTACATTTCTACTCTAGATTTAAAGAGCGGATATTGGTAAATACCCTTAGAGGTCAAAAGTATAGAGTGTACAGCCCTTACAGTGCCCGGACGCGGGTTATTCCATTGGAAAGTCATGCCCTTCGGCTTACATTCCGCATCCGCCACGTTCCAGAGGGCTCGAGGAACACCTCTCACACCTGCTAGAAGTCTTCCGACGTCTTCTAGAAGAAAATTTAAGGATCAACCGAGACAAATGTCGTTTCTTCAAGAAACGGATCCAATTTCAGTGTTGTCGACAACAACTGTCGAATGCCTAGCGATAGTCTGGGCCATCAGGAAATATCGTTGCTATTTGGAAGGCTATTGCTTCGACGTGATCACGGACCATTTAGCTCTTAATTGGCTAATGGACGCTGGAGTTGCAACAATACGAGTTCGAGGTACATTATAGACGAGGTAAGCTGAACGTGATTGCCGATGCCATATCGCGTCAACCTTTGGATGTACTTCACTGGGCACAACTAGTAGAACCGGAGTGCAAATGGTGGCTAAAGAGACTCAGACTATATATTCGAAAACGGCCAGATTTATCGCAGACGAGACTCCCACCCCGATGACCACGATTCTACAAATTGGAAACTATGCGTCCCCTTAGAATTTCGACACAAAGTACTAAAGGAATGTCACAATGTGGTGACGGCTGGCCACTTGGGAATCAGGAAAACCACTTTGCGAGTGACACAAAGATACTTTTGCAATCAGCAATCTTTTCAAAAACTTCTGCAAAACGTCCGGAATTATACTCCAGCATACCGCCCCCTTTTCTCCACAGCAGAATCCTACCGCAAATCAAACCATCAAAACCATGATTGCACAATACCTGGAGAATGGGCAAAACACTTGGGATCAATGGCTTCCAGAAATTTATCGATCAACTCAATGCCAAACTGGCGCCTAAGTAGTATAAAGGCCCGTATAAAATAATCAAGTTTCTTTCCAGCAACGTCGCACAGTTGGGCCTCTGCTCGGATAGCGTTGCAAAAATACGTTTTTTCATGATCGCGTATCAAAAATGATATAGGATCGATAGGAAATACTTCAGAGATTATGAATCCGAAAAATTTTTGAAATCGGTTGAGATTCATGGGTGCTAGAGGCGCCCAAAGTTGAGACATTTTTAGTGAAAAGGAAAAAATTCTAATTTTAAAAAAAAAATCGCAACTTTAAAACTGAATATTGGGCGATTTCAACAATCGATCTTGGATATTTTGGTTTTATCTGAAAAGTATGTTCTTTATTAATAGCATGTTTCATAAATTTTAATAATTACTTAAATATTTATTGAACTAGAAGCGTTTAAAAAATGTACTAAATATTGGCATTTTTTGAACTTTGATGGAATAAAACTAGCAAGACTCAACGAGTATCAATACCGGACTACATACACTAGGTAGGTGAAATATTTACCTATCAGATGTATATAGTCTCAATATGCGGAGACCTGCGACAGCGATGCGTAAGCCATAAAACTAAGGCAACCTCGCCTAAAAAATGCGTTGCAGGTATAAGGAAGAAGAAGAGCGCATGCGCATTGGCCTGTAGATTCCTTGTCTTTAAATGATAACATTGCGTAATGCTGTTTTGCAAATACTACCTTACATTATGCCTTTCTACAATGATAAATTGCTAATTACCTACTTTGGAAAAAATGACAGGACTTGTTATTTAAGTTGATGAAAAGTTTGTCCTATTTGTGGGTTGGTCGTTTTTATTTCCGTTTACCTAATTGGATGTAAATATTAAGTTGTTTACCTAATTAATACAAAAAGGATAATACCGAAACACGAATGATGGAAATACTTCAAGAAGATTTTTTGAAAATGATGAAGTGACATCTTTTATAACAGGTGTTAGTCAAGAGATCATTAAAAAAAAAAATTTGCCGAATATACTTCAAAGACTGCTTATCTTTTGAGTAAATTGTATCCGCAAAAAAAAGCTTACCCCAACGGTACATAGGATTTTGGCTCACGGAAAGGATTTAATAGAATATCAGTGTTTACTACTTGGAGAGCTATCCGAAGAAGCACAGGAATGTAAAAACAAGGACTACAAAAGGTTCAGATACACTAATACATTAAAAACTTATCGTGTTAGACAAAATGAAGACCTTTTTAACATGCTAGCAGCCTCTTCGGACCCACTTATTGCATCACTGAGACACGTGCGATCACGAAAGGATTTGAAAAATAGCAACTATAGTCCCGAAATGTTGAGTTTATTAGATACTGATGTAAATATTGAAAATTATTTTGAAGAAAATCAGCCATCAATAGCAAATTTTCAAAATTAACCTAAAAAAAAAATTAAAAATTTTTTTTTTTCTTTTTGTAATTATGTTAAAATATCAAATTAAAACATAAAAAAATGTTACATAGTCGTCTAAAACAATGAAAAAATCCATTTGTGATTAAAAAAAAAAACGGGTTTCGATCCATTTTTAAAGGAAAAACATGCTTGGATATATTTTCAGAAGGCCCCACTGTGCGTCGTTATTCTACAAGAAACCCAGGGGCGTGAACGACGTACCGCCGGTCTGGCTGACTTAAAGGCCTTCAATAGTGACGAGAGCGAACCATCAGAACTTGGTCCTTCTGACGACATCGGCCTCGGAACACCGCGTTCCCACGGCCCGCACGAGGCCACTGATTAAAGATCTTTCAAGGGGGACCACTTGTTGGTGGGTGCGCCTGCCCAACGTCCCCCTCCCTTCTAAAGAGGGGTTCTTCGCGCCGGTGCTAGGCAAGATTTGTCTAAAACCATTGTATCTTAGTTTTAGTCATAGCATTTTTGTAAACCGCACTCATAGGGCCCCGTTAGTACACTCAGAATGCAGGGTAGTTTTAACGCACTTTATATTTCACAGTATGTCACAGCAAGGAGAAGACGACGGCGATCGCGCGGCAGATATAGCCCGGATCGTCGAAGAAATGATAGCCGTATGGGAAAGGGAACACGGCCCTGTCATGCCCGTCCCCCCACAGGCGATAGTGCACCGGAAGACCCTGTCCGGCTTTGCCGCGTAGAGTTGGCCCCGACAGACATCCCTATCGAGCGACTATCAGGGAGCAAGGGTCAGCAGGGCGACCGAAAACCACCCGACGACGCTCAACGAGCTGCATGTTCTCCCCGACCGGAGCGCGCCGTGATCCTATCGGTGGTCAACCTCCCCTCCTTGGCACAAGATATTTGACCCTCGGAGTCTGCCGGCCCCATTCATATAGAGGAACCGACGATATCCACCGACCCGGTGGGACAAGCCTGCCCGGAAGAGACGATCATCTCGGCCGCAGCTACGTTCTTTGGGTCAGTCCCGGTGCCCGTGTGCCCCCCAGATATGGCACTCGGACAATATCGACAAAAAATGGTCACACCCCCGCTTCCCCAAACGGAGCCCCTCGTCTGGCCGGCAGAGCGCGTTTTCCGGGAGGAGATGTTCGTCCTGCCGTACCCAGGGCCGGACCCTGGTGAAGTTCTCGCCGTCCCGATGGAGGACTACAGAGTCCCAGCCGCCGATGACCAGGGATCCAAGTCCCACTCTCCGTCCCACCGCGTATCGGACACCCCTCCACGCCCCGTACATGAGTCCTCCAAAGCCCGAGCAGACCCAGCTCCACTCACAACGGACACCCCTCCGCGGCCCGTTTGTGAGTGTCTGGAGAGACGTCTATCTCTGGCAGTCGTAGAAGTAGCCATGCCGGACACCCCTCCGCGGCCCGCGTATGAGCCGATAGGTCCCCCAACCGTCAGGGTCCGGGAGTGTCCACCTGTCAACGAGGAGATCCCTCTGGATCTCTGTGGGCCCCGCCCCCGACCAGCGCTCGCCCCAGCAAACGAGACCGCTACCACACCAACTCACGCAAGTTTTGGGCTAACGCCTCGAGGCCCTTTGCGCCTACCCACGGCAACCTATGTGTCGGAGGCCACCCGCAGCTTCTAACTGTGTCATCACTCCGCCAGAATGGATCGTCAATACCCTGGATAGGCGAGTGCCCGCTGAGATAGGAGATCGGGTGGCGGTACTACGTCACGATGGACCCCGCCGAAACCACCGCTTCCTCTTGTGGGCGGAAGATCATCTGTTCCGCATCGAGATCAAGCTACATGGGCGAGTCACGAGAGAACAACCTCCTCCCGACAGCGGACGCTGCGCTGCATGGCGACGCTAAAGAGACCATGAGAAAATCGAAAGTGAAAGAGAGAGACGGCGATCGTGACGCGTGCCAAAGCACAAGACTCATCGAATGTTTTCACCGTTAGGATATAAGTAGGCAGAGCAAGGGATGGTTTGAACAGAGTGCTAGAATTAGGAGAAAATCACTTCGCCAGTAGCCACGGGAGTAAGAGAGATCAGTCGCTGCAGTTCCTCTTCACCATCCCTGTCTAATAACCCCAATAACATTTCCCTTCACGCTTCCTGTTCCCAGTCCAAGAGGCAACGGATCTTGGCCAAGCGGGCTTCGCTTGGCAGACGAGATCAGTCGTTGCTACTCCTCTTGGACTCTCCTACTCCTTTCCCTTCCCTTTCCTCCCTTTTAGGTGGTCTCAGTCCCCTATCATAATACTCGTCAAGGTTTCCAGATCAAATAAATGTTCTGTAGACTGGACTCTGGGACTGAGAATTGTACCCCAGCCAGAGCGTCCTTACAGACTCCGCCTCCGAAAATGGTAAATATGACACACGCGTGGCGCTTACCCAGCCATCAAATTCGAAGAGAATTGAAATCAAAGATCAAGTAAATTTTATGAAAAAGGCCTATCCACCGTACCTGACATAAAAGATCAAGTAAATTTTATGAAAAAGGCCTATCCAGCGTACCTGACATAAAATACATTGATACAGATAGAAAGGTGCGACAGTTTTTAATCGACACTGGCGGAAACAAAAACTTTATTAGTCTAGATCTTTCAGAGGGTGCTATTCAACCAAGACGAAATGGGGAACAACAGTTTCGTATGGTAATTGATTAAAAACGTTTTAATGCCGTCTCAATACCAGACACCTATCCAATTCCTGACATTATATCTACGTTAGCTAGTTTAGGCAAGGCGACTCTTGACTTAACTTCGGGTTTCTATCAGATACATATGGATCCCGCAGACATTCCAAAAACCGCATTCCCAACTCTTAATGCAAAATATGAATTTCTCAAAAACGCTCCAGCCATATTTCAAAGAATGATACACGATGTTCTTAGAGACTATATAGGAAAAATTTATGTTTAACATTGATTACATAATCCAGTGCTACTTATGAAGAACATTGGCACAACCTCAGGGCAAAATTTTTAAGGCTTCGTGAAGCAACCGTACAAGTAAATTTGGAGAAGACACACTTCCTGAAAACCAGTCTTGAATTCCTGGGCTTTGTTGTCACATCTCGAGGAATTAATGTAGATAGGAAAAAAGTAGAGGGAATGTTAAATATAACGCCTCCCACCAGTCTGAAACAGCTCAAATCCTTTTTAGGCATGACATCATATTTCAGAAGTTTCATCAAAGATTATGCGAAAATTACCAAGCCCCTTACAAATCTCACCAGAGGAAAAAACGCACAAATCAAGGCCTCACAATCCAAGAAAGTTTTCATTGAGCTTTGTCCACTGGAACTAGAATCGTTTAAAGACCTTAAGACCCTTCTTCATCGGAGGTTTTAGCTTTTCCGGATTTGACGAAACCTTTTCATCTTACTACCGATGTGTCCCAAGTTAGCTCAGGAGATGATCGTCCTATACATCTCAAGATCGCTTGACAAAACTGAAAAAAATTACGCCACCATTGAAAAAGAGATGTTAGCCATTGTTTGGGCTCTGGACAACCTACGAACGTTTCTATATGGGGCTGGCTGCATAAAAATCTATACGGACCACCAGCCGCTTACGTATGCCATGAGCAATAGGAACTTCAATGCAAAGTTGAAACGTTGGAAGGCGAAAATTGAAGAAATGTAAATAGCGGACGTTGACGATACTATGCGCAGTACGTTCAAGTGGCCCCTACGACACCAGGACATAGCCTGTTACGCGCGAGCCCAAGCAGATAACTGCCCACCTCCCACCCAACCGACCGAGGGGTGCAGCCGTATAACGCACGGCACGAATCGCGTGGACAAATACACAATAGAAAAAACAGACAAACAAATAATACTACAGCTATCTATTAACTAAATGGGATAGGATAGATGTTTTAAGCATATTAATAGAAAACTCTGAGCCGATTACAGGGAATAGAAGGTTGTAATCAGAGCAGAGGACCCTAAAACGTTCATGCATAGCATAGTTAGAAGAACAACGACTAAGGGATAAAGGTATCAAAGGATGTCTACTCCGTTTACATGGTACCGATATATTACATCAGTTTGTTTACCATTTTTAAACCCCTTGATAATTACTGATGTAAATTCTAAAAAGGTTAGTGGTTGTAGATATACGTTTCACAAACCCATGTTGGGATGGCGAAATAATAGAGCTGCAAAAATGTTGCAATTGAGAAGTTATAATTTTCTCAAATGCTTTCGGAATAGCGGACAATTTTGAGATACCCCTATAGTTAGAGGCTTTGGACTTTTTGCCATTTTTATGCATAGGAATGATATACGACTCCTTCCAAATATGTGGAAAATAGGAAGATTCGACAGACAATAGAAACAATTTTAAAATGGGTTTACATAATGCGTTTGCACAGAACCTGAGTACACATCCAGGAAGACCATCTGGACCCGGAGAATAATTAGGTTTAACTAGTTTAAGTTCGCTAAGAAGAGAACTTTCATCAATCACTGGATTGAAAATGCAATTAGCTTTTTCTAAATGATAAGGATACGGACTTGCTCGATATTCCGTTGAGGAATAGGTTGTTTTGAAAAAATTCGCAAACATATCGGCAATTGCCTGATCAGTGCTCGCTTTTTTATTTTGAAGAGACAAAAAAGATGGGTGCACAGAGGTCTTACGTTTAGAATTAACAAAGTTATAAAATTGTTTAGGGTCAGAAGAAAACTGAAGCTTACACCGCTGAAGATAATTCTTATAGCATTGTGTATTAAGCATCATGAACTTTGAACGAGCGACTGTATACAGAGCATAGTCTGATGAACGACGCGTTTTTTGAAACTTCTTATAATACCGTGTCTTCACATTTTTCAAATTGGATAACAGACGAGAGTTAGTTATGAGTTTCCATTTCCCTTATAGGGGAATTCTTACCATTTCCTTCCTAGGAGCTTAAGGATGGGACTTGGGAAACTCAGGATTTTCACAGTGAGACACAACACAAACTTGATTTGTAACGTTATAAGTTTATTTAGCTTCTCGCTTGATTCACTTAGTTCTATGTCTAAACTAAGAATATAATCATGAGCTGATCTATAAACCGGGCTAGGCAAACGTGCTTGCGGATGCGTTATTGCGTATCCTCCATGCCCCAGACCAGTCGGACACGAATCTATTGGTCCTCCATTACACAGACTCGTTGGCAACAATGCACAGTGGACAAGACGCTTCTGACCTTATTCTACGCATGGAGGTCCCAATAAACGTTTATAGAAACCAGATTATTTTCGAACCATCGCGATCTGTCTATTCGTCACCTAGTTCCATTGAAAACATTGACCACTTCAGAGAAAACTAGTTTGCTAAAGACTTACATCAATCCATCTGTAATTAATGGAATAAAAATACCTGAAAGCTATTTACAGCTCCTACAAACATGTTACCTAGGTTTCTTCAGAGAGAGAGACTGGTAACTGATTTAGTGGGAGAAGACGAGATTCTCGAAGCAATTGATAAAGAACAACGCAGCGCCCATAGAAATCCCGAAGAGGTCAGACGTCAGCTGTTAGAACGATGTTATTTCCCCAAAACGGCAAACAAAATAAAAGCGTTTACGGCAACTTGTCATATTTACAAGGCACACAAATATGACAGACACCCTAATAAGCCCCTTCTACAGCCAACCCCTGTACTTCATGTTAAAAAAGGACAAGTTTCTTAGCTGTATAGACAAATTTTACAAAGCATAAAGCAGCATCAGCAGCAGCGGCAGCATCAGCGGCAGCAGCAGCGGCAGCAGCAGCAGCGCCAGCCGCAAAAGCGGGAGTGTGGGCAAAACGGGCCAGAAGGCCGAAGCCGGAGGTGGCTGGGTGGAGAACACCCGAAAAAGATGAAAATAAACTATTATAACGTGAGATCAGACCAAAGTCTTGATGATTGGGTTGTGGCGTGCCGTTGGGGGACGGAAACCAAATTCTTGCTACGGCAAGGTGACCTCCTCAAATAAGAGGAAGTTAGCTTATATATTTATATATATATATATCGTGTCATATTCTTCCAATTGTAATGCCTTTTTATCTTGGCATTGTTATTGATATTCCAGTATGACCTCTTTGTATAGGGTCGTCGTGGAACGTAAACAGTATTGCTTCTTTTTATTTGCCTAGCGCTACTCCTAAAAATGTTTAAATATTATTGCCCATATTTTTTAAAGATTCTATTGAAATAGCTTCAAAGATCTTTGAGCTCGGTTCCACTTTGACTTCGCTGATATTAAGTTTACCGGCTTCTTTTTCGAGCCTTTGGAAAAATTGACCTAAGTCAAGAATTCCATTGGTATAAATATCGCAAATGTCAATTCTTGCTTAAACTTTCTTGCCATGTTTAAATGTCAAAGAATCAGTTATTCGCAAGGTTACTACTTTTCGTACTTCGTCATTTACAATGATGTCATATACGTGTGGCTTATAAGCATTAACATTGTATGTTTTGTAAGTCCCTTATTGTTATTCCCAATGCGCGTCGGCTACGAAATTACCTTTTTCCTTTAGATACTCTACTGTAAAATTATATTCCTCTAGTTCAAGTCGCATCTAGTTGGCTTGGAACTTGGATTTGTCATTGAAAACAAATAGGTTAAATAATAATAATTTTTTTTAAGCAAGTTGCCCATTGAAACAGAGATCATTTAAAAGCAAAAATTGAAAACGTGCAAAGAAATCCCAATAACTGTGTTTCATACACAAAAGGGTTTACTGTTTCGGATGGTCTTTCAAACGACCAAGCTATAAAATACACTACCAAAGTGGCGGTAAATGCTATGGTAAACCATTCCAAAAGTCAAAGAGTCCAGATATTAATGGAATCAGGAAACTTTGATTCCGCTAATGAAGCCATCGCCAGATTCACCACTCTTTCGGTAGAGTCGGGCTCCACAGACAATTTTCAAAATACCATTTTTATACCATACACCCATAGGGTGAAATGGTATATTAAAGTCGCTAAAATGTATGTAACAGCCAGAAGGAAGCTTCTCCCCGACCCTATAAAGTATATATATTCTTGATCAGGATCAACAGCCGAGTCGATCTAGCCATGTCCGTCTGTCCGTCCGTCCGTCCGTCCGTATGAACACGCAGATCTCGGGGGCTATAAGAGCTAGAGCCATTAAATTTGGTATGTATACTCGTGTAGTATGTAAATGTATAGAGTTAATTGGAATTTTGGCCACGCCCCCCTTACGCTCCCAGGAATCACATGAAACAGTTTTTCTTAAAAAGTATAACAGCTAGAGCCATAAAATTTGGTTTGTATACCCATTTAGTTAGTTAGTTTTTGCCACGCCCCCTTCCGCCCCCGGAGTTTACATAACAATGATTTTCTTAAAAACTATGACAGCTAACGACATCAAATTTGGTATGCAGACTAGCTTAATAGACGCGCAGATATTGGCTATTTAAAAATTTTTCCACGCCCACTTCCGCCCCCGTAGTTTAAATATTTAGCTATCAGATGGTAAGGTGAGATCTTTTAAGGGTTGGCTGCTTTAGGAAAAGTATAATTGAAAGGATATTATAACGCGTGACAAAATTTTTACCATGTGCATGGAAAAAAGCTTATCTTTTGACAATTCAGTAATTGTATTCGCAAATAAAAATAACCCCAATGGTTTAGGTATTGTTTGCATATACATAAGTCGAGTCAAGGTCGGACACTAAAAGTCGAGTGCCAAAGTCGGGCGTCAAAGTCATTTAGTTCTTGTAATCTCTATTAAGTCGTATTTTCATGTAAACCACCCAGACTATAATTAACGGTTAAATAAAACCCAACATATATATAATAGTAACGGTTTTCCAATTTTAATTGACATTCAATATTCCAATTTTTTATACCATTGCAAAAAAGGTATACTAATTGTTTAAGAATAAACATCGTGTTCATCTGAACCAACTTCACCAAATCAGATGCAAATTATAATACAACTGTACTTTTGTCACAAACAAGTAATCTAGCATCTGACTAGAATTACAATCAGCCACCTAAATTGTAGAAAAACACTTGTAATTCTAAACTAACCCAAAATATCACAACGGCAGGAGGTCATGTGGCCGAAGCCGTGCCCAAGATAATAATAATTTTCAACCCCCGATAAAGTGGGATTTGAGCCTAAAATTCCCCCACCAGTGGAAAGAGAGTGAATAAGCTCCTTAAGAGTTTGAGATCTTATGCAAGTGTAAATGCTAAGACCAGCTAAAGGTAGCAAAATAAATAACTCTTGTTTTCCCCCACCACTGGTAAGAGACTGAGTATAAAATAAAAGCAAAATATTATTGCTTAATACATTAAAAGTGCGTGCGTTAGAATTTAAAGACAGTTTGGCTAGCGGAGCAAATGTAGTAATTTCGGCGGCGGAGTGTTTTTGTGTGTGGCATATTCGAAGCCCTAATATCGAGAGTTAAAAACCTGGTGCGATGACCGGCACCGGTACTACCTGAGCCCATAGACCCTGGACATCAGCAGCTGACAACGAGCGTGAAAGGCAGGCAAATGTTTAATTTGAAAACAATCGCGTTAAAAGTAAAGTTAAAAGTTATTTACAAAAGTCACTGTTTTCGACCGATCGTTCCTATGGGAGCTATATGATATAGTCATCCGATCTTGATCAAATTTGGCATAGTCGTTTATAAGCGTAATAAACTCTCTAATATTAAGTTTCACGATAATAGTATAGAAAATAACGAAGTTATTGAGAAAAGTCACTGTTCGTGACTTTGGGGTTTGTATGGGAGCTATATGATATAGTGGTCCGATCCGGCTGAATCCGAGATATACAACCCCTGCAGTATATACAAGCCTACGTGCAAAATCAGCTCTGTAGCTCTTACGGTCTAGGAGGAGTTTGCGTTGATCCAGACGGACGGACGGACTGACGGACATGGCTAGTTGAACTCGTCTCGTCGTGCTGATCAAGAATATATATACTTTGTATGGTCGGAGATGCTTCGTTCTTGCGTTGCACACTTCTGACCAAAATTAATATACCCTTTTTGCAAGGGTATAAAAATAACCAACAAAATTTTTAAGAAAGTTGCCCGTTGAAAAGTCAAGTCCAAAAAGAAAATATATAAAAAAAGTGTAAATTTTCCATATACTTAAGTAAATATATTGTCACATACATATACAGACACCAAATATTACAATTATTATGCGTGTTAATCTGCGACCGTCGCGAAGCAGTTTAAATTTCTGTGAAATAAAAGAAACGCAGATCAGCCCTTGATTTAATGTACAATTTTCGTTTCAAGATCACTCTCCCTAAATCTATCAAACAGACAAGTTGTTTAAGAATAAACATCGTGTTCATCTGAAGCGGCTTCACCAAATCAGATGCACCAAAGAAAATATACTACAACTGTAATTTTGTCACAAACAACTAATCTAGCATATGACTAGAATTACAATCAGCCCACACATTGTAGAAAAGCACTTGTAATTCTAAACTAACCCAAAAGATAACAACGGCAGAAGGTCATGTGGCCAAAGCCGTGCCCAAGATAATAATAATTTTCAAATGTGAGATTTGAGTCACATTAGAATAAGATATTTTGAATTCAACGAATGAAGATTGGGTTATTCTTCTCCTCCGGAATCCCTATTCATTTTTGGTCCTTAGAGAAAAAAAGGAACTCTATAGTTTTCCCCCACCAGTGGTAGGAGATAGAGTATAATATTAAAGCAAAATATTGCTTTAATATTGGCGGACAAGCAGCAGCGAACAGGATCATCAGATAAGAGATAAGTTAAAATAAGTAGTCATAAGTACACACATCAAAACTACATATATTATTATTATTATTTCGATATCCTAATATACACCATATAAAATGTTCCCTACCAAAATTGAAAAATTGTTAGCGAAGCAGTACGAGTTGCATAAAAGGGTGAAGAAGATAGAAGAAATAGATTCCAAAGATTCAGGTACCCACATTTTCTGGAGAACCTAGAGAGAAGAAGAGAAAAAACCATTAGAAAAAACGTCGGCTGTGGGGTTCAATGATAGTTGTCCGATCTGCAAAAGCCCCTGGCAAAACGCACTTCAGTGCTATAAGTTTAAAGCGCTAACACCTATAGAAAGGCTGGAAATAGCAAAAAAAAGTACACACGATGCTTGAAGCATTCAAGGAACAAGAGATGCAATAATGAAATGGTCAGCTCATTTTGCAGCAGAGGTCACCCTACGTTACTCCATTTTGAAGAAAATCAGGAGAGCGTTAATACCTGTGTAACGGCACAACAAAAATTATTGGCCACAGACCTAATACAAATTAAGAAAATAAATGGAGGCTTTGAAACATTAAGAGCTTTGGTTGATAGTGGTTGTCAGAGTACTATATTCGCTCAAATATTAAAGTTACGTAAAATTAAACAGTATACAAAAATAAATGGCGTGTCCTTAGTAAAAGCCAAAAAATCAAAATATAAAGTAAAAATAGATGTGAAGACACAAAATCCACGGAATAAACTTCTTAAGGTTGAGGCTTTGCCAAATTAATAAAAAGCTCTTCCATTAAAAATAGCAAATGTGGATATGTCAAAATGGCAATCCTACGTACTTGCTGATTCCACCTTTAATAAACCCGGTAGGGTTGATATGATAATAGGGGTAGACGTATACATATACCCAAATCTTAAAAGGGGGAGTTAGAAATATGAATGGCCTAGGTCAAAATACTAAATTTGGTTGGATCGTCTCGGGATGCACCAAATCAAAAATAAATAAATCTGTAGTGGCACCAACAATAGATGTTACAGGTTTTAAAAAGCGTTGGGAGAAGCAAACAGGTAAATATGAAAATAAATACAACACAAGTCCAAACAAACTCAACAACAAAACAAAACAGGAAATAACCTTTCGGGCCCCGGCAGGACCTCACCTTAGAGGTAAGATAAAAGCTGATATATCCCAGAGCCAGTACAAAATGAGAATACTCAGATGGCAAACGTTAAATTAAATAATGATCATCTAATAAATAGTGACAAAATAAATTCAGGTAACAAATTGTCCGAGGCTATATTACAAAAAGGGACAACATTTAATCCGAATAACTACTCAAAATTTAAATACCAGCAAAAAACACATTGGTTTAAGCCGAGAGGTAAAAGTAGTTGGTCTTTAAAGTCTCCACCATATAAAAAGACTAGAAGTCAGCACAGTAATACACATCAGGAGTGGGTAGATATCCCGAAACAAAAATTGTTAGGCATCGGGCGATATTAGTAAACCAATTTGGTAAATCATACAAAATAATAGAAAGTCAGCTATAAGAAGGATAACATTGATTTGCTAGGGTTAACTTCTCTCATGTAGCTCGTTATGCTTCTTTTACAACAGTTATCGGACTAATAATAATATTAATAATAATAATTTGTTTAAGACAACTTAATAAAAATAAAATCCAAAACGTCACATTTGGCGGCCCTTTGCAGAATGTTTAAAAATAAACATCGTGTTCATCTGAACCGGCTTCACCAAATCAGATGCACTCAAGAAATTATAATACAACTGTACTTTTGTCACAAACAACTAATCTAGCATATGACTAGAATTACAATCAGCCACACACATTGTAGAAAAACACTTGTAATTCTAAACTAACCCAAAATATCACAACGGCAGGACCCCCCGATAACGTGGGATTTGAGCCTAAAATTCCCCCACCAGTGGAAAGAGAGTGAATAAGCTCCTTAAGAGTTTGAGATCTTATGCAAGTGTAAATGCTAAGATCAGCTAAAGGTAGCAAAATAAATAACTCTTGTTTTTCCCCACCACTGGTAAGAGACTGAGTATAAAATAAAAGCAAAATATTATTGCTTAATAAATTAAAAGTGCGTGCGTTAGAATTTAAAGGCAGTTTGGCTAGCGGAGCAACTGTAGTAATTTCGGCGGCGGAGTGTTTTTGTGTGTGGCATATTCGAAGCCCTAATATCGAGAGTTAAAAACCTGGTGCGATGACCGGCACCGGTACTACCTGAGCCCATAGGCCCTGGACATCAGCAGCTGACAACGAGCGTGAAAGGCAGGCAAATGTTTAATTTGAAAACAATCGCGTTAAAAGTAAAGTTAAAAGTTATTTACAAAAGTCACTGTTTTCGACCGATCGTTCCTATGGGAGCTATATGATATAGTCATCCGATCTTGATCAAATTTGGCATAGTCGTTTATAAGCGTAATAAACTCTCTAATATTAAGTTTCACGATAATAGTATAGAAAATAACGAAGTTATTGAGAAAAGTCACTGTTCGTGACTTTGGGGTTTGTATGGGAGCTATATGATATAGTGGTCCGATCCGGCTGAATCCGAGATATACAACCCCTGCAGTATATACAAAATCACCTACGTGCAAAATCAGCTCTGTAGCTCTTACGGTCTAGGAGGAGTTTGCGTTGATCCAGACGGACGGACGGACGGACGGACATGGCTATTTGAACTCGTCTCGTCATGCTGATGAAGAATATATATACTTTGTATGGTCGGAGATGCTTCGTTCTATGCGTTGCACACTTCTGACCAAAATTAATATACCCTTTTTGCAAGGGTATAAATATACGACTGTGCTATGCAGTTAAATGAAATATCATCAGTAAATACATTACAAGATTATACCCAAAATATTTATGTAACCAGCAATGTAACAAAAATAGAACCAATCTCTTATATGCAAGCTAAACAAATCATTTCCAAAAAAACTGCGTATAACAGAATATTTAACATCATAACTACCACAACATTTATAATTACACTAATATGTTTAACCCTATATCTTATCTATAAATTTAAGTCAATATCACGAAAAAAAAAAATTATTACACAAATTAAGAATGAATTTTTGTAAAACAAATGACTCAGCTTTTGACAATTTCGTTTTACCAACTTAAGAAGTTTCCCTTGCAACACAGCATCGAATCTATGTTTGCGTAATAAATAAATTTTTTTGTATCACTAAATAAATAAATATGCGAAACTTGTATCAAGCCACCGCTACAGATATCAAGTCTAAGGTTTGCCCGTGATCAAGTTTTTTTATACTGAAAACAAGTACAAGTACAGCTCCTTAAGCAACTAAAGCCCAAAGCACCCAAAAAAAAAACAGAGGGCCGGGGCTAACTTCATTCGAACTAACTTCGGGAAAATCCACGGTAGTATGGTGTGGACACTGTATTCTTGATTCGGCTTTTGGTTGTGTGTTCCTCGGTAGGAGGCATGGCCACTCGATGTGTTGAACGCTTTACGACCCGGGTCTCTTACAGCCCGGCAGACTCGTTGAATATGGCCCGCAATCATCGCATGGCTGGTGATGCTGATTGGGTCGGTTTGGACTGATCGCGTTGGTCTGCACTTCGTGTATCGACTCAGTGCTCTCAGCTGTATTTCGCATGGCCCGAGCGCTTTTAACAGCAGCATCACTAGATGTGGCGCGTTCCATCGCGCGTTGAATCTTTAAATCTGTCTATGCTAGCAGTCCCTCATCCTTCATACCGCATACGAAGCGATCGCCCAACATGCGATCCAACGCAGATCCGAATTTCCAGTCGACAGCAAGAGTCCTAAGTGCAGCCATGTAGTTCGCAACCGATTTTTCAATTAGTTGGTCTTGCTTGTGAAATTGGTAGTAGGCCGCAATTTCCGATTAACATGGAGACAAATGTTGGTTGAGTATTTCATATATTTCACATCACTCACATTAGTAGGGAATGCCAATGACGTTACAAGCTCGAGCAGGGGAGCGCCGGCCAATGTAAGCAACGCAGCCTTCTTCCGTGCTTCCTCCGTAACGTCATTGGCCAGAATATACAGTTAACAACGCTGCTTGTAAGTTGTCCATTTTTTTGGGTGATGTAAGTCAAATGGTTCTAACTGACATTATCACTGATTTATTTGTTGTTTTGCGTTCTGCAGCAATATTCACTTTGGCGGCCTTTCCCATGTGATTCTAAATTAGACATTAGAAGTTGAATTCGACCGTACGTGTGGGTGTGAAAAATACCGTTTCTTATTTCCAATAAAATTGGAGCCAGCACGCATGCGGGATTTCTAGTAGCAGCAGAAGTAGTAGTCCCACGTAGCTGTAGTAATAGTTGATGTTTGATCTGCCCAGTTGCAGATGGTACAAAGTTCCAATGCTCAATAGCATGTGGAGTGGAGGAGGAAAAATAAGTCTTCTCCTCTTCGAATTCCAGAAAGAAGTCATTTTTATATTTCGTTTTCATGAGTTAGAAGCTCTTCATGAGCCACGTAACAGAAGCTTTTAGAACATGTTAATGTAAATACAGTGGTAGAAATAATCTTAATAATCCGATAATCTTAAACAAATAATATAAGAAATTTTAATATATACAAATCTAAGTTAACAATGACGTCTCCTCCAACATACTCCCCCATTGAAGGACAAAGTATGACTCCTTCAATTTACATAAACGTCATCTCTTAAAGGCAATGGAGCAAGTTTGCAGTTGCTGCACCAAGTATGGCTTCGACCACACGACCAGTAATCTAGCATTGCGGTGGAAGATTGTCTTCATGGATGAGAACTAATTGATCATTTGCTATGTTGTTTTCGGAAGCGTTGCTTGAGATAGGTCACCCTTTGCCAACGAGATAGATAAGAAAGTTGAGTCATTTACTACCGGTTCCGGCATCGCTTGCAGTGAACATCCGATCAATAAGTGTGCTGGCGTCAGAGCCTCCCCGTCATTGGGATCATGGCTGTGAATGGATATTGGACGGGAATTCAATATCGCCTCCACTTCAATGTCAATCGATTGAAGCTCTTCATACGTCAAATAAGAAGAGGTCAAATTTTTGATGAGCAGAGTCTTCATTGACTTTACTGCGGCTTCCCATAAACCTCCAAAATGGGGACCACGAGTTATGCCATTAGCAACACTTCCTATAACAGCCGACCCAAGAGGTCTACACTCCACATTAATGTAAACATAAACAATACCATTCCATTAAACATAGAGTGTCACAAGATAAGTGACAGTTTCCCTAAACATAGAGTGTCACAAGATAAGTGACAGTTTCCCTAAACATAGAGTGTCACAAGAAAAGTGACCAGAAGAAAATATTATAAACACTTAGATGTAAGCCAAACCAGAATATGATTTGATTCAATAAAGCATTCTTGATTTAACACTCAACCAGAACAGACTCAATCTTAATTGGCGCAGTCGGTACTCGAGTTCACAGTTAAAATATTGTGGAAACTTTGAACGCAATCAAAGATAACGAAACAATATAATACTGTGGAAAACAAAACATTTAGTGACAAAATAAAATATATATATTGTGGAAACTTTGGAGAAAATCTAAGCCAACGAAACAATATAATATTATAAAAACATTTTGTGACAAATAACGAAACAATA